>NC_073377.1:102163976-102366476 GCF_028641065.1 Leucoraja erinaceus
CTCGATGCCCGCGCGGCCCCCTGCTTCCGGTTTGGTCGCGCTCGCCGCATGCAGGCGCATGCTGGTGGGACCGGCCCTGTACGGGGATCACACGACCTCCGCGCGGCCCCGGTTCCGGTTTGATTGCGCTTGCCGCATGCAGGTCGCATGCTCGTGGGACAGGCCCTTTACCATACACACATACAAACAAAAGAGCACAATACACAATATAATATAACATGAACATCCACCACAGTGGAATCAACATTCTTCACTGTGGTGGAAGGCAATAACTTTGTCAGTCATCCTCCTTTATTCATCCATGGTCGGGGCCATGAACCCTCCACAGTCGCCACTATGGATGGCCCGATGTACAGGCCCTCTCGTCGGGATGCTCGAAACTCCGACGTCGGGATGGACGACCACTCCGCGGCTTGGAGGTCCCGAATCGGACACTTCCTTCCCGGTTCACGGTGTTATAGATCGCAGGCCAGCGGTCGGAGCTCTTAAAGTCCACACCGCACCCGCGGCTAGAAGCTCCGCAGACCCCGGCTTCAGTATGTTATAGGCCACTGAAGCTCTGGACCCGATTCCGGGAAAGGCCACACCAATCCAAGCTGTTTGGCCGCAAGTAAGGGTGAAATGCAACTGGGAGAAAAGTCGCATTCCACCGAGGTATGCGAATAAAAAAGTTTCCCCCAATTCCCGCCCCCACCCCCCCACACTAAAACACATTTAAACACACTAAAACACACTTTTAGACAAACTAAAAACAAAAAAAGTGGAAAGGAAGAATAGCTGCTGGCGAGGCTGGCGGCTGGCGGCACCATTCCCGGACAATCTGATTGCTCGCAGGAAAACTAGGTCAACAAAGCATGTCATCTATCTTGCAGACAAAAATGCTGGAGAAACTCAGCGTGGTGAGGCAGCATCTATGGAGCGAAGGAAATAGGCAACGTTTCGGGTCGAAACCCTTTCAAAAGGGGGGGGGGGAGGAAGAAAGGAAGAGGTGGAGCCAGAGAGCTGAGGGAGAGCTGAGAAGGGAAGGAGAAAGTAAGGACGACCTGAAATTAGAGAAATCAATGTTCATACCGTTGGAGTGCAAACTGTCCTAGCGAAATATGAGGTGCTGCTCCTCCAATTTACGGTGGTCCTTACTCTGGCCACGGAGGAGGCCCAGGACAGAAAGGTTGGATTCGGAATGGGAGGGGGAGTTGATGTGCTGAGCCACCGGGAGATCAGGTTGGTTATTGCGAACCGAGCGGAGGTGTTCAGAAGCGATCGCCAAGCCTACGCTTGGTCTCACCGATGTAGAGCAACTGACTGCAATAGATGAGGTTGGAGGAGGTGCAGGTGAACCTTTGCCGCACCTGGAACAAATGTTTGGGTCCTTGAATGGAGTCAAGGGGGGAGGTAAAGCGACAAGTGTAGCATTTCTTGGGGAGGAGATGGGAAGATGTGGCAAGTGGTGGGATCACGTTGGAGGTGGCGAAAATGTTGGAGGATTATTTGTTGTATGTGATGGTGGGTAGGGTGGAAGGCGAGGACAAGGGGACTCTACCCTTGTTACGAGTGGGGGGATGGGGAATGAGAGCAGAGTCACGGGGTATAGAAGAGACCCTGGTGAGAGCCTCATCTGTGGTTGAAGAGGGGAACCCCTGTTCCCTGAAGAATGAGGACATCTCCGATGCCCTGGAGTGGAATCTATCTTGCACTCCATTCAACTGTAGATCACCTAAACTATAAGGTATCACCTTCATCAGGATGTTGTTCATTGACTACGGCTCAGCCTTCAACACCAGAATATCCCTAACATCTGGGCCTCAGACCTTCCTGACCAGCAGACCTTAAACAGTTAAAATCTATCATAATGTTTCCCCTACCCTATATGACCTGATAGAGGCATGGTAGATTATGGGGCGCATAGATAGGATAGATGGTAAATACCTTTTTTCCCCATGGTTAGGGTATCAAAGACAAGAGGGCAGAGAATTTCATGGGAGGAAGGAGCTTCAAAGTGGATCTCTGAGGGCCAAGTATTTTTATACAGAAAGTGATTGTGGTCTAGAACACACTACATGCGGTGGTGGTGGTGGAGTTAGATACAATTACCAGCTATGAGACATTTACAGACACTTAAATGGGCAAGGCACAGAATGATATAATCCTAATGCTGGTAAATGCGATTAGTGCAGCTGGGCAAAAAGATTGGCATGGATGGAGAGAGGCTGGAGGGCTTTTTCTGTGCTATGATTCTATGGGAATATGATGACTTTTCTGTAATTTGGGGTCATCCACTCAGCAACATGTTGCGCAAAGCCACTGTGTCTTTAATTGATCATTATTGAAAGCAATGAGCCTCATAAAACATGCAATACTTCCTAAAATAATGCTTGGGTTTCTCTGTCATTAATTATGACTGATGTTCTCCCACTGCTTTAGTACAACTCAATTTTTATTAAGGTTCACGTTCAAGAAATGGTGTAGACATCTCTCTCTGTGCCTTATTATTGCTCATCACTATATCCCAGTGATATTTTACTAAATACCTGTATCTCACTGTAGGTTGCAGTATCTTTCTCAAGTCACACCATAGAGTGCAGTATCAAGATCAGTATCAAGAACTCCACAGTAGCAAAAATCAGCTGTTCACAGCAGTTCAAAATGATGCGATATATTTGTGAGCACATGGGAAATTATATTTTTCCTTTGAATACTAAAGAATAACACATTACAACCATTTTAAAGAATGCAAAGTAATGCTTTATTTAAAAAATAATTTAATTCATTTTCCAAAGATTTAAATTGTGAGTGTGGTTTGGATAATTTCCTAAATCATTCCGAAGACTACTGTGACATACAGATGTTTATTTTATAAATTCCTTTTGGCACCACCAGCTTAACTTTGTATGGCAGTGTCTGCAGTGCCTATTGCTATCATGGGATTGATGTTTCAAAGATACAACTCAAACAAAGGTCTTATTTTCCAGCCACAGTAATACTTCTCATGATTATAAGGTGGAAATCTGTTGCAAGCACCTGGTCTCAGAGAATTAAGATCTGTTCATAAAAGCAGATTTTAGATGCTCTTGGCAAGCAACTGCTCCTTTTTTTCAGATCAATCCTCCAAAAATTCAATGCAGTATTTTAATGTTGAAACTATAAAAATATCAACATATGGTTGGAACATGAAGCTATTGCAAACTTGCAACAAGCTGTTTAAATCTTGTCTTACACACATCAGTACTATTTATTTGCCCAATAAGTGCAACAAAGTTATAACCAGAACCAATGGACAGTTTAATTGATCTTGTAAATTCAGAACATAACCAATTACTTCCTAAGAGCTAGATGCAGCCCAAGGGAACAAAGGTATGGTGGAATGTACATGAATGGTGTTGTCTACAGCATGAACAACATGACACTCAGTATGCTCTACATGTCATGACAAGAAAAAACTAAAATTAGACCTGTTGTACTGCAAACCTATAACTCCATTTCCCATCCCGATTTATTTACCATATGAAGGAGGATCTTCACCATATTCACATTCTTTGTTCGGCTCGTGATTTCGGAGGGACTACAAAACCATCTTTTGTACTGCAATGAATGAGCGCAGCCACATAGGCCATTACAGTGATGCTCATGAATCATTTATGAAATCCCTCCTCTCCAGTGGGATAAAAATGATGCTCAATGTCATCCAGCGAGCTGTCCATATAAGTCAAGATTTTAAATATATGCAACTATATTAATAACACATTTTTTAAATGCTTTGGATTTAATTTTAGTGGGGACTATTATAAGCATTTATGACACATTAGTTCTGCTGACAGCTAAGCTATTCCTTCACTCTTTGGAATGGCAGAATTGTGGAAAATGTAAGTGTATATTCACATTTAGGGGATTATGTGGCTGCAGTAAAGGGCATGCCAGAAATCAAGATTCAACAAAGTAGGAGACCTTTGGCTATATTTCTCTACTTTGCCAGGACTCATGTTCTGTTAGAGAATCACATCATGTCTGATCCCCAGCTTGGAAATAAATGCTCACACAACTTAAATGAGTCGCCAATCTCTGCTCAGCCACAACGATGAGGAGGGGATCTCAGCCACCCAAATTAAATATCTCCTCTCAGGATCAATTCTACTGATGTTGGGATATCCAACAGGATGTTTTAAAATCCAGGGACACGGCAAAATGAAGCATGAAAAACCATTTCAACTGCTCAGGTGAGGTCAATGGTAGCACAGCAAGGGAAAAACCGACCAGCAATATATTCAGTGAAAGGATTGTTTGACTGTGATGGAGCAGCAGTAATGTTACTGCACCAGTCATTCAGACGTGTGAGTGATACACTAAAGACCCAAGTCCAAATCCCAGCATGGTAGTAGCATCATTTTATTTTTTTAACAGAATTTGAAAACATCACGCTTCATTATTATTGATGAGATTGAAATTACCAGCCTCCCCAAACACCCGCTCCAGGTTTTCTTCAGGGGTGGAAATCCACCCAAGTTACCAGATCTGGCTGATATGTAATAAGAAAAGCTGTCCCAAGGATCAGTCAAGGAATCACCTTATATGCAAAGTTAAACTTTACAGATAAAATGTCAGACTATCAGCTCAATCTCTGGGTACATCCTCTCCCACCAATAGAATATATACATGAGAGGCACAGCGGCACAGGCAGGACGGAGTAGCCTTTATAATGACTCCACAGTCTGTGAAATGGCATCAGCTTTAACCGGTTCAAGGAAATCTCCTCCCGTCTCACCTGCTCCCCTCGTTCAGCTGATGAATAAGTGTTCCTACTGCATATTGAACAGCACAGAGAGCAATAAGGGCACATGATGTAGTCTGGGTGGGGAACTACATTTCCTTCACCAAGAAATGCTAAGCAGTGTCAGTAGTGTCAGCAGTGACCAAGCCCTGAGTGACATAAATTGCCAAAATGGTGTCTGCAGTAAACCTCTCTGTCCTTGTCCCAATCAATCTCCCAGTGGAAGATGCATCCATCCTTAGGCACAGCAACAACTATCCCTTGGTCACTGTGGAAACCATCTTCACACAAAATACATGCTCCACAAATGTGAAAAATGGCAAATATCATCTGTGGCAGTTCAAAATGAAGTTTACTTTAGTTTGGAGATACAGTGTGGAAACAGGCTCTTCAGCCCACTGAGTGCATGCCGAGCAATGATCATCCATACACAAGTTCTATCCCACACACGAGGGACAATTTACAGATGCCAATTAACCTAGAAGCTCGCATGTCTTTGGAATGTGGGAGCAAACCAGAGCACCCAGGGAAAACCCACACAGTGACAGGAAGAATGTACAAACTCCGCACTGACGGCACCCGTGGTCAGGATCGAACCCGCATCTCTGCCACTGTGAGGTAGCGACTCTACCGTTGCGCCACTGAGCTGCCCAAAGTACTCACAGAAAAACCTGCAGGGAATAATCAGGTGAAGGCAATCTCAGTTGCAACAATTGGGTTGGAAGATCTGCAGTTTTGCTACCTCAACTCGTTGAGGTTGTTGGACAACTAAACTGCTAAAAGGAGGAGGGTCTTCTTGAACATTCACACCCGTGTTCAACTAGAAATGACGAAGAGATGATCCATTTCGACATTCCCCTGAGATCACTACCACCAATACAGAAACCACTTTTTAAAAATTAAATTTGACATTTTTAAATATACAAAGAAGTGACAGGGTGCACAGGATACGGTACGCGATATGGGACCAGCCAACATCCCAACTGTAAAACTGAATGTCTGGTCTCCAGGATGAAGTGCACCTCAAGCCAAGCTGCTCCAGTGACAATGTCAGCATCCATCCACTAGTGTAGAAATTTGTCCAGGAATATTCCATTCATTCAAACCAGAACAAATTAAACCAACTGAAATCTGAAGAAGGGTCCTGGCCCAAGATTTTGCCCATCCATCTACAGATGCTGCCTGACCCACTGAATTACTCCAGCACTTTGTGTTCTACGGCATCTGCAGATCCTTTTCTCTCTCAATGAAAACAACTATTTGCTACCTAGTCAATTCCCAATCATCAGCAAACTGACAGCAGGTGACATCAACAGTGATATTTACACTCGAATAATCTACTTATTTAAACCCAGCTCTTGAGTTTCATCAGGACCATTTCGATTCACACCTCATCACAGCCTTGGTCCAAACACAAGCCAAAGAGCGAATTCAACATACAACATATCAGTGACTGTCCTGGACAATAAGACAGCATTACTTGGAGGGTGGCATCGTGGAGACTCTAAAGTCAATAGACTGTTAGAGGAAAATGCTCCAAGAGTTAGAGCCATGCTTCATTTTCATATTTTTATATTTTTTAAATACAATTTGTGTACGGAATTGCTATTGTGTTGGAAATTCCCACTGTGTTGGATGTATTGCTGGAGAAAGAGAAGTAACTCTTGTTATTACATATAACAATATATTTTGGATCTAATCAATCATTTTTTAGATCTTATGAATATCGTTCATAAGAACTATATAATATACAATATTGTTTTTCACAAGAAAATTAATTGAGAGTTGAAAAAAGTTGGTAATCCATAATAGATTTGAAGAAACATTGATTTTAAATCACACACCACTTCATTTCCGAAAGTGATAACTCAGTGATGTGTTATTATTCCCATCTCCTGAGACATATTTGTCTCTATCAAAAACATATTGCTGAGTTCGCCACTTACATGACATATTTTAGTAGAGCTAACTTAAATTCCAGGGGTGCAATACAATTTTCAAAAGAGATCTGAGCAATGAGCATATTGGAGCAATTTCAAATAAACCCCAAGGATTTTTTGCTTTAATGTTAGAGGTTTTTAATTTCTTTTTTGTTTATTATGCTTTCTATGAATACTGTGTTTACAGGCCGATTATGTTTCTGCACAAAATCATTTAATTGCTGCATTGCCAGTACATATGACAATTAAACATTCTCGACTGTTGAGATGTCTTCAATCAGTATACCAAAAATCAGGCTGATTTTCAGGACTTGCACCTTCATCATGAAGAATCAGTCAGCACCAAAATCATAAGCACAAATATCTCCATTTCCTAATTTATGGAATGTACATATGTACACCAAGAGGGTACTGTGACTCATGCAACCATGCAATAATGTTCATGCAAAATGAAACCACGGCATCAACAATGCATTGTATGGCTCACCTAATTTTTTAAATCTTATAACAACATTTAAGTCAAAACAATAATCTGGTATGGAGATGGGGAGAGTTTGAAAATACTATCTAAACAACTCTATTACAGAAACTCCAGAAGACATCAAATGTCAATTTCCATTCACTGGGCCTGTTAACGTGCTCCAAAATATCGGCCTATCACCAACCCCTCCCCATCTTCTTCCCTCCCCATTAGAGGAACGATGTGCAAGCACCTTTGGTGAGGGAGCAGAACAAGTTTACAGAATGCTTCCTTGATTAGAAGGTGTTAATTATAAGCAGAGGTTGGATAAACCTGGATTAGTTTCTCTGGAGCGTCGGAGGCTGAGGGGAGACTTGACAGAATTATATGAAATTATGTGAGGGGTAGAGAGGGTGGACCCCACACAGCGCTAGTTTCTTGGCGGGGTTTTCAAATATGGATTGGCATTATTTTAAGTATCTTAGGAAACAGAGAGAGAAGAATGGAGCTCGTGTACCAATGATGTGGTAAGTACATTTCTTGGTGATGTTTTTAAATACCGTATTTCCCGGGGTGTGGGGGGGTGGGGGGAGAGCTCCTTTCACAGCATTTGAGGAGTCCGGCCCGGGGTAAAACTGCGGGGAGGGTAGGAGCATTGGGAATGAGGGGATCTGGATCATACCAGTAACCCATTTGCGACGCTCCTTGCACAGAGCCACCACATTGAGGCGGGGGGGGAGAAGTAGCTCGGGTGGCTGCGAGCGGCCGTCGGGCCGGACAGCAGAACCGGCCGCCACCTCAGCACCTTCTGCCGGCCCCCGCTCACCTCTGGCATCTCTCCGTCTAAAAACCTCTCTCCTGCCGCTCGCTGGCCTCACTCATGTCCTTAAATTCCAACAGCGCGATTGAGGTTACTCGGCAGTGGGAATTTAAGGATTTGCAGGAAGCGGCTGACATGAGCGAACAGCAGGTGAGAGGTGTTCAGACGGAGAGCACTGCCAGAGGTGAGCAGGCCAGCAGGAGGCACTGAAGTGGCCGCCAGTTTTGCTGTCGGGTCCCGTGGCTGCTCACAGCTCCCCGAGTTGCTTCTATCCCCGGCCACAATGCGGTGGCTTCGCGCACGTTGAGCTGCGGCAGCAGTGAGTGAGTGAGTTACTGGCATTATCCCCGACCCCCTCCTTCTCACACTCCTGCTCTCCCCGCAACTTTACCCCAGGTACAGACTCTCCACACGCTGTGAAAGGAACTCTCCCCCCAATTGGTCCCTTGAACATGTGTTGTCATTCAATAAGATGACAACTGATTCAACTTTTAGTATAGTATAGTATATCTTTATTGTCATTTTCCTGAGTATTCACATACCCAGAGGAAACAAAAAAACGTTGCTCAACCAGTGTCCATTCAGTGTGCAGTAAAAAATAAATAGAAATAAATATACATATATCATGAACAAATTAAACACTTTACTCCCTACTAAACATCAACAGGCGTTCCGATCAGCAGCGGCACGACAGTGGCTCTGCTGCCGTGTGTCCAGGTTGATGGTTGGTGCGCGATACTTTGGCAGGGGGCAAAGTCCGTTTATCAGTCTTATAGCCTGCGGGAAGAAGCTGAGGAGCATCCTGCTGGTTTTGCAGCTAATGCTCCTGTACCTCTTCCCAGATGGCAGGATGGAGAATATGTGATGCGATGGGTGCACCGCCATTCAATCTCATGGCTGATGATGGAGATGGCTCTGCTGATACTTCTCGCTTCCCCCTTATTTTAGCCACAAGTGCTCCCATCTTTTCCCTCTTAAATTTAGCCAATGACCTGCCTCAACTACCCTCCCCCCCCCCACCCCCCCCTTCATTCAGTAATTCAGAATAAAGGAGACTAGGAAGCCTTGGGCAAATTGAATTGTTACTGTTTTTATTTTAATTTTTTATTTTCACGGAGATAACAATCTGCGCATGCGCGGTTTAAGTTTTTTTTTAAAGCTGACTGACTGCCTACTGAGTACTGCCTACCCTGAGTACTGCCTACCCTGAGTACTGCCTACCCTGAGTACTGCCTACCCTGAGTACTGCCTACCTACTGACTGCCTACCCTGAGTAATTACTCACGGTACGTGCCTGGATCACACGCAGGTAGAGGGGATTATTTTGATTCGGCTTGATGTCTGGTGCGGACATTGTGGGTCGAAGGTGCTGTAGTGCTCGATATTCTCCTGTAAGTTATGGTTCTCATATTTTGTTATGACATCGGAGGTGGCCATTATGTCCACCGATTCTGTGCTAGTTCTCAGAGCAGTCTCACACTGCCACTAATCCCTCATTCCCCTACCACCATAATTTATGAAAGTGATTAACCTGCATATCTTTAGGCTGTGTGAAGAATCCAGTGCACCCAGGGAAACTTGAGGTCAGGACCAAACCAGGAACACTGGACCTGAGTGACAGTGTACTGCCACCAACACCGTCTTCACACCTCAGTTCCACCTCATGATGCATCAGTCAGATATATAGCATGCAACAGAAATATTTCCATTTCTATCAGGAGGGAAATTACTATTTAAGTGAAAAACAATGATTGAGACAATTTTTTTACTTCAATCTTGCTAATGCTCAGCTTTTAACAGAGGGTGCACATCTCCAACAATACACGCATTCAATCTCTTTACAAAACATTAGTTTCCTAGCAATGACTACAAAACGATAATCCTATCAAATCAATCAAATGTCTTCCCTGGCAGAATAAAGCTCAAGGGATTCACTTGTGTCAACCTGTAAGATAGATTCCAGGCAGTAATGGCTGTGAAATAGATTAAAACCAAGTAATCGCTCCCAGATATAGTGGGCTTTATTTAGTTTTTTGTGTCAGCAGCAGCTGCCAGGCACACAATGTCTGCCCATTGACTCCCCTGCTGATATGAGCCGACAGCTACATTGGGTAATTAATGGCATACAGACTCATTAGTCCCAGTTAATTACACAATAATCTGTACGATTCACGGTAAAATCTTAATTTCAGAACATATTGGATCGGCAGTGAGAGACAGCCATCATGGAGAGAGGGTCACCACTGAGTTAGTTATGTTTGAGGAATGACTGATATTCAATACATCAAGAAAGATGTTTGTGGAAATTTAAAAAAAAAACGCAGTTGCTGCAAATCTGAAACCAAATGCTATGACAGTCAGCAAGTCAAGCCTCATCGTAAGGAAGAGATATAGAGTCAATTTTTAGATAAATTATCCTCCCTCTCCATAGATGCTGCTTCTCCTGCCAAGTGTTTATAATGTGTTATGTTGTGCCTTTCTTGAAATTATGCCAGAAACCAATCAGGTAGCTTACCTGAAGGCTTGCTCCAAAAAGGTAACCCTCCCTTGTGCTGAAGTATATTCTACGTGATGGAACAGGACTTGAATTTATGGGGCCAGAAATACGGAAGGGTATTCTCCGTGCAAGCGAGATTTAGGTCATAAGCCTAACTGTGAAAGATAGGAACGTTTTGGAAGAATATGAGCCAAATGCAGGCAAATGGGACTAGCTTAGATGGGGCATTTTGGTTGGCGTGAATGAGTTGGGCTGAAGGGCCTGTTTCCATGCTGTGTTAATCTATGATGCCATATCTATCCAATACTGAATGCTGCACTGAGCCATAATCCTCCTCAAGCGGGAATGGCACTGATGAGTCAAGGCAATACTTATTGTGGTTAATTAATTCCATGGGCCCAGATGTTATCACCAAATGTGATTAAATTATTGCAATGACACTACCTTTTGGTGCCTGTTATAAAACAGGAACTGAAACTTACAGCAAATCAGTTAGCACCTGCAAAACGTATGAATTTATTAAGCGTTGTAAAGCTGATCAAGGGTAATCAACAGTAAGTTTGAAGCACAATGACTCTGGCAGCCCAGGTTGTGTTCTGATCTTGAGTGCAGCCTATGTGGTGTTTACATATTCTCCGTGGCCAGATGAATTTCCTCTGAATGTTCCTGTTTTCCCCAACATTGCTAAAGTGCCCACTAATTGGCCACTGTGATTTGTCGTTGGGTGGCCAGAGGATGGGAGAGTTGATGGGCACATGGGAGAGAATAGGTTCTATGAAAATAGTTGAGAAAAAAGGGCTATGAGCTAAGTTATCAAAGAAACTGCTGGAGGAACTCAACAGTCAACATGTGCAACGCTGTCAGCGGAAGTGTCCAAACTCAAAATGGTCACTGTCCATTTCCTTCCACAGATGTTGCATGATCCATCCAGTTCCTCCAGCAGTTTGCATTTTGCTCAAAATTCCAGATCTGAAATCTCCTACATTCCAATGAAATTCATCATGCTCACCTGGACTCCTAAATCTCCAATCGGTGTTGCCATGAAGCATGACTCAGAGTCAGGAACTGGAGAGATGCACAACCTCTTAGCCGTGACAGCAACAGGAACGTGGCAACAGGAACGTGGCAACAGTCCTCATCATCAATAAGGAGAAAACCAAAAATCGACCAAAATTCTCACTCATGATCGTTACCTAATAACTCCCCGCATGCGTACAGCTACAGTTGTTGAAGGTGTGCAGAATCATACCTGATGCGAATATCCTGCAAACATTTAGTGTTAGAAAGTCAGAGAACAGGCAGCAAAGGAGATGCTCAAGATGAATCCTGACTCAAAACATCACCTATCCTTTGCCTCCAGAGTAGCAGCCTGACCCGCTGAGTTATTCCATAACTTTGTGTCTATCTTAGGTATAAAACCAGCATCTGCAATTCCTTGTTCATGACAGCATACATATGAGATGGTGTCCAAAGAAGGCTCCCAAACCAAGACATCACCTGTGCATTCCCTCCTAAAAATGTTGCCTGATGCAGTTCCTTGCATCTCCACTCAGTGTTCAGGCTCATTTTGAAGAGTAACAATTGTGTTGGAGTCAGTGCACTACCAGGCTGTATGCCATTTTATGCAGACACAGTTCAGTGTTACAGGAGGGGAGAAGAAAAGTGCTGGTGGCTAATATAATTTATATAAGCGAATGGCAAAAGTGTCATGAGATGTTTGAAGAATGGGAAAGTATTCAATTTCCTCTGGATTAATTGAACTTTTCCATCTCAACCCAACAGATTATTTGTCATAAATACAACACTTCGGGGCATTTTGGTCTCAACTGTCATTCACCGACGGTAAATCTTGCTGAATGAAAATCAAACTAAACTGCAGGCGTTAGAAATTTGAAATACAAAGTGCTAGAGATATTCTGCAAAGCAGGCAGCATCTTGCAAAGGGAAACCAAGTTTCAAGAGTCAAGAGTGTTTTACTGTCATGTGTCCCAGATAGAACAATGAAATTCTTATTAGCTGCAGCACAATAGAATATGTAAAGATAGTACACTGTAAAACAATATGATAAACGAGAGAAAAAATGTGTAGTGTGTATATACATATATATACATACACTAGACCAAGCGCAGACCCGTTAGGTCTGCTCCCCCAACGCAGCCGTTCCCTAACCGTAGCCTCCACGGGAGACGTGGTCCTCCAACTCAAGCGGCTCAGGAATCAACAGTGCGGCTGTTTTTAAATGGCGTATTTGCGAGATGCAGGCACCAGCAGCCATTATGGCCGCTGGCCACTAGAGGCCAAGTGCAGAGTGTGTGTGGGGGGGTCTGCTCCCCCAACGCAGCCGTTACATAAACACACAAATTTTAATGAGGAGCCCCCAGGGACCGAAATGGAAAAAATCAGGGTGTTTTGTGGGTCGGGTGTTGTCCTCCAACTCAAGCTGGCAAGTCAGGAACACACACAACAGCCAGACACACGGCAGTTTTATTTTTAAATGGCGTATTTGCGAGATGCGGGCACCAGTCCTCCAACTCAAGCATTATGGCGGCTGCTGGCGTCAGTGAGATGCGAGGCGACAAAATGAGTGAGTGGTGCTGGCCCGCAGGAGGGGGGGGGGGGGGAGGGGGGGGGGAGAAGGATTTGATTAAAAATGTGTACATAAACACGACAAAATTTAATGAGGAGTGGATACTTGGAATGAAAAGTGAAATCTCTACCGAAATGGAAAAAAATCAGGGCGTTTGTTTTCTGGTGTTGTCGGAGCAACGAATCAAAGGCTGGCATGCTGGCAAACACAAGTCTTAGAGCGAAGCAACATACACTCTCACACACAGCCAGGTACACACATGGACAGTTTCATGGGTGATTACATACTAGCAAGTTGACAAGTGCAGACCCTTTCTTGGGTCTGCTCCCCCAACGCAGCCTCCCCTACTCGTGCAAACCCCCACGGGAGACGAGGTCCTCCAACTCAGAGAGCCGTTCGGGGGGACAGCAGAGAGTGCGGCTGTTTTTAAATGGCGTCTGTGAGGTGAGATGAGTGGGTGCCAGCAACCGTTATGCGGGGCGCTGGCCCGCAGAGAGTGCAACTTATTTACAAGTGGGTGGGGGGAGGTGGGGGTGGTTTAAACATTTTATTTTATCAACAAAAATGAACTAATTGAATTATAAACACCCGACACAAAAAGTCCCCCCTTAATGAGTCGGGTCGGTTGGACTACTGCTTGTGAATAAAAAAAAGTAAAAAAATCTCTCAAACTTGACAAATGGACAGAAAACAAATATGGCAGTGCGAGTCGGGTGTGTTTCTGGTGCTAAAATGGGCGGAGCATGATCCCCTCCAAAGCGTACTACACGTCAGTCCATTGCATTTAGCAGGAGTAGCCTATCTTGCTCCGCTATAAGATCTTTGCTGGCAACCACAAGTCAGGCAGAAACACAGCCAGCCAGCAGCCACAGAGTATTAATATTATATAGATAGATACACATACACACATATTACAATTACAATATTACAATTACAATACCGTTTATTGTCATTTGAACCTCAAATGAAGTTCAAACGAAATTTGTTTTCTGCAGTCATACAACAAGAAAAGTATCAAGACACACAACAGCACAATTTACACAAACATCCATCACAGTGAATCTCCTCCTCACTGTGATGGAAGATAAAGTCTTGTCTCTCCCCTGCTCTCCATTCTTCTCCCGATGTCAAAGCCCCCGGCAGGCGATGGCAAGTGTAAGGCCCCCCTCCGGGTAATTTTCAACCCCGCAATTTGGGCGGGAGAAGTTGCCGTTGCAGGAGCTCTGAAAAGCGGTCTCCCACCAGGGACCCGCGAGCTCCCGATGTTACCGTCCACCGGGCCTGCGGCTGGAGCCTCCAAAGCTCCGGAGTCGGGTCACAGCCGCGAGCCAACACAGCTCTCCACACTCCAAAGCCGGCCAGCTCCACGATGGTGAGTAGTCCGCAGGCTCCACGACTGGAGCCCCCAGGTCGTTCCGGTTGGAGGCCGCTCCACGGTGCTAGGCCCCAACGACAACGGGGACCCGACAGAGAAAAGGTCGGGTCCCCAGTGCAGGGAAGAGATTTAAAAGTTTCCCCCACCCCGCCCCCCACATATACACAGCTAAAAACAATAAATAAACTACAAACTATACACTCAACTGGACAAAAATTTTTTAAAAAGACAGACGGACTGCAGAGGCTGCTGCATACATCGGCCGCGCCGCCTGTGAATCTATCTCAAAAAACAAACAATAGTGTAATAATAATAAGTCTATTGGAGTTCACAGCTTATTTGAGGTTGTAGTGTTTAATAGCCTGAACCTGTTCCTGAACCTGGACTTTACAGTTTTCAGGCTCCTGTACCTTCTTCCCGATGGCAGTGGTGAAATGAGTGTGTGGCCAGGATGTTGTGGGTCTCTGATTATGCTGGCTGCCTTTTTGAGTTTACATCTTGGGACCAAAATCCTCCTAATTCTGTTTCTCTTTCCAGTAAATCTCCCTGTGCAGTTTGGATCTGAAGCTGCACATATTGGAATCTGGATCCACTGTTGTTACAGTAGTGCTCTGCATTAGTTAATACCACTGCAATGCCAGACCACAAAGAATATCCCTTGTGCCAATGTAATAATGCTTCAGCTCAGGACGGACATAATAGATTGCAATGGCATGTACATCTTCTCCAATCTGGTCTAACAATATGTAGAGGTGAGTCTGAAAAAGGGTCTCGAGCTGAAATGTCACCTATTCCTTAATCCCTGTCATGATTAGTGCTATAAGCTTCCAGCGACAACCTGACATGTTATTGGGTTTTGTTCAAAGCAGCTCGTGCTAGATATCTGCTGAAGGATCAAGACATCATGCAATCTTTATAGGATTCCACACTGGCTTTGTTAAAACCTCACACAGAAATGGGAGCAATTACATCGCTGGCACAGATACAGGTGTCATCCCTGGCACAATACCACCTATTCTTGGCAGGTAAACAATGATCCTTTCAGCTTGAACTCCGAGCCACTTTATTCACCAAATTAAAGTACTTGGAACAAAACCAAATGACATCAAAACCCCAAAACACTAAGGTATTAAAAGTTGCTACATAGAATTATGCTAACAGGTGGCTTGGTAGAACGGCCAAATTCAGGATGACATGTGAATTATAAATACCACAACTAATATTATCCAGCTTTTATACATTTTCTATCTATTTAGCCCAACATCTAGAGTAGCACACAAGACTGTGCCTGTGAAAGCATTAGAAAGACACACCAAAAGACAAAGTACTGGACAAACTCAGCAGGTCAGGCATCATCTGTGGAGGAAATGGACAGGCGATGTTTTGGGACGGGACTCTTGCACTTTCATGCATCTCCAATAGCATGAAGGTTTGATCACTAGGAAAGGATATACTGATTGTAAAAATAACAGATTGTCAACTTGTTTTCTTGTCTACAAAAAATAAACACAATTAGGCTGAAATCTGCAGCTGAGTGAGGGTGTTGCAGGGTTTATGACAAAGCTATGGCAACCTAATGCACACTCAGGGCAATTCACAGAGGCTGATTAACCTACAAACCTCTACATCTTTGGGAGGTGGGAGGAAACAGGAACACCCAGAGAAAATCCATGCAGTCCCAGAGATAACGTGCTAACACTACACAGCACACTATGTCAGGATCGAACCCTGGTCTCATGCAATGAGGCAGCAGCTCTCCCAGTTATGCTGCCTTTAAAAACATTTTTAGATACTGAGACTGTATCTGCGGACTTTCCCGCCAACTGTTCTCATGAAACATGCTGACTATTTGAACCGTGAAGGCCCGTCACAGCAGATTATAATCGTATCCTTGATGCAACATCCCAACATATGTCCGTGATTGCACACTGACCTGCAGCCTTCCATGAAACCTCCCCACTTCTTCCTGTGCAACACCTCAAATAGAAGAGCCACATAGACGATTATAGTTTAGCTGCCCTACAAGTTAGATAACTTCAAACTTTGGGTATTCCTGATTGGTATCACCAGGAAATGGATTACCAGATTCATCACATTCACATAACTACCCAAGCTTAAGAATAAATTTGAATTTCCTATATTATTGCAGTCCTTCTAAGCCGTGAAATAGTCTCTTCATAAAAACTCCAAATGCATATAATACAAAATATTCTGTGCAAATTTTAGTACATGCCATTTAGATCCATTGATATCAGTTTTCCTGTACATATCTATCTATATTACTAAATCTCTGTCCTTGACCGCTTTTGGCCATCTGTGCTGCGATTTCCGAGAGAACGCCGCCACCTACAGCCGTCATTTTTGGCCACCTCGCTCAGAGCCCCCCTCCGCTGCATGTGTGCCGAGGAATTTTCCCGTCAATGAAAAATGACAAAGATATTAATGTTTTTACAAAATTCCCAATTCTCTCTGCTGCCCCTGCTGGCGGCAGGGGGGAGGGACTATAAAACCAGGAAGTGGTGTGAATCAATCAGTCTCTGCAAGTGGTGTGCCTCAATCAGTCTCTGCAAGTGGTGTGCCTCAATCAGAGCTCTGAATAACACTGAACAAATGTCTCCACAGCTGTGAGTACCCATAATGTGGTTTGAAAATTAAAATATGGTTAGTTTGAGGAAAAAAGCACTGCCTGCAAATGGTTGTTTGGGTTGAAGTAAAAAGGCACCCTCTCTCTCTCTCTCTCTCTCCCCTATCCCCCCCCCCCCTCTCTCTTTCTCTCTCTCTCTCCCCTCATCTCTCTCCCCCCTCCTCTCTCTCCCCCTCTCTCTCTCTCTCTCTCTCTCTCTCTGTCTCTCTCTCCCCCCCCCTCTCTCTCTCTCTCCCACACCCCCCCTCTCTCCCCCCCTCCTCCCCCCCCTCCCCCCTCCCTCCCTCCCCCCCTCCTCCCCCTCTTCCCCCCTCTCCTACCCTCCCCCCCCTCCCCCCCTCTCCACACACCCTTACCCCCTTCCCTTCACCCCCCTCTCAGCACTCCCTCTCTCTCCCCCTCACTCTCACCCTCCCTCTCTCCTCCCCCACCTTTCTCCCCTCACCCACCCTCCCTCCCTCTTCTCCTCCTCTCCACCCCCCATCCCTCTTGCCCCTCTCTCTGTGTCTCTGTCTCTGCCCCTTCTCTCTCTGCCCTCACTCTCTCAGCCCTCGCTCTCTACCCACCCCCCCTCTCTAGATGTGACTGCAAGTTGGGGGCTATGCGTCAGTAGATAGGGTGGTTATGGGGTAAAAGGAGAAAATTAATAATATTGGTATAATATCAAGGGGGTAATTAGCGTGAGTGTGGGAGGGGGGGGGGAGATAGTTAGTGTGTGTGATGCTGCATGCCGCCCCCCCCCCCCCACAACCGCACGTTGGGGGAACAGACCCAACGGGTCTGCACTTGGTCTAGTAATTAGATATATTTTCTATCTTTCAGTCCTGTATTTAGATAAGGTATTTAGATAAGACTGTTTCTTGTGAAAGCATTACGGAGCAAACAATCCAAAGGATTTTAAACCATCAGTGTGCAATGGCAGGAGAACCGTAAATAATAGCTTTTCGCCAAACAGCTTTTGCAGCAGCTGCACTAAGCTTCAGTGTGTCCCTCGGCATAAAGTTCTGCATCTTGCAAAATCCAATCTGCAACATTCAATCTGCAACATTTGTTCATGAATAGTTTCTTCCATAGGAAGACCAGCAAGTCATGGACAGACTGGAGAGAATCTTAAACCAAGCTGAGGATCCACCAGCAGCATTTGTGGATCAGTGTCGCCAAGGCATGGAGTCCCATGTTATGTGGCTTTTAGGAATGAACCTCAACAACAATCTTCATTTCTTCACAGCACCTCAGGTGGAGTCTGAAGAAAGGTTCAGAGTTGATGTTTCTGTCAATTACTCTTCATCCAAAGCCAATGGGGAGAGGACGGATTGTGAAAATTGTTCTTCACTCTTTGAATTGTGTTCTGATGGAGAGTCATTGATCTAAAATGTGAACCGTATTTCTCTCCCCATAAATGCTTCCTGCCCAGCTGTAAATCCCCAGCATGTTCTGCTTTTATATCAGAATTCCAGCATCTGAGGTTATTTTACATTGTGTCATCTCTTCCAAAACTCTCTTGGCAAACAAACGTTCAAAAATTAACTGGATGATAGTCTCATTCCTGGCTTTGTGGTTATGAAATATTTTATATAAATGCAAGTCCTACTTCCTTACATTAGACCAACAGATTTGCCACGTTTCACTTCAACACAATAAGCTATTTGCTATTCGAGTCGTGGCTGTCATCATAACCCTTGTTTTTGAATGAAAGACCACACACCGCTTCCTCCAATAAGTAAAGCCCTTATCGTGCTATTGTTGAGTGTAGCTGAGCAGCAGTGTTTTGACAGAGAAGGTTGGGAGTTCAAGTCCTATTCACAGACTGAAGTACCATATAGACCAACACTGGGGAAATGTGAAGCTTTTGTAGGTGTGTTTCCAACTCAAAATCAAATCCATTCTCATCGAGTTCATATTTCTTATTTGACCTCGAAAAGTTGTAGTTGCATAAATATTAATTTTATCCTAGTATTTTAGCAGTTTTCCCCTGCCTTCACATTTCTGTCTGGCTCAAGAGTACAATAGCACAACATGAGAGATTGACAGTTCTACCCCACTGCCCAAGTTGGGGCAGACAACCTACAACTTCAACTTGAGGCTGATAAATGTTATGATTTAATGTTCCCACCAAGCAGAACTGGTTGGAAGACACCAGACCAAGATAAAAGATGAGGAATGTAACTGATTAGTTTAGTTTATAGACAATAGGTGCAGGAGTAGGCCATTTGGCCCTTCAAGCCAGCACCGCCATTCAATGTGATCATGGCTGATCATCCCCAATCAGTACCCTGTTCGTGCCTTCTCCCCATATCCCTTGACTCCGCTATCTTTAAGAGCTCTATCTAACTCTCTCTTGAAACAATCCAGATAACCGGCCTCCACCGCCCTCTGAGGCAGAGAATTCCACAGACTCACAACTCTCTGTGTGAAAAGGTATTTCCTCATCTCCGTTCTAAATGGCTTACCCCTTATTCTTAAACTAGCCCCTGGTTCTAGACTCCTCCAACATCAGGAACATGTTTAGAGATACAGCGTGGAAACAAACCCTTCGGCCCATCAAATCCATACCGACCAAAGATCGCCCATACACTAGTTTTATCCTACAAACAGGGGACAACTTGAATGAAGTTACAAAGTATTCCATTTAGTCCCCATGGTCCCCCTTTGTTCTCGATGTTGTCCCCCCACACCCACCTTACAAATGTATTTACAATTTTACTGAAGCCAATTAACCTACAAACCTGCACATCTTTGGGATGTGGGAGGAAACTGGAGCACCTAGAGAAAACAATATTACCACCAGGGACGCTGTACGGTGGCTCCTCCGCAGACATAGTCTGTTCGTTTTTTCATATTTTTTTTATTTTTATTGTTTGTTAAAGATTTGCTTTAATGTTCTCCGGTTTGTCTTATTTGGGGGGAGGGGGGAGGGGATTGGGGGAAACTTTTTTTCTGGTTCTTACCTTGCCGGAGATGTGATTAATTTTTGGATCGCATTCTCCGGTCGCTCTGCGGACTACCATCGATGGAGATGACGGTGCAGTATTACTCGTTTCAGTCTACAAGTATGACTTTGAGTTTTCAGTTGCCTTTATTTGAATTCTCAAACCCTTTGCCTCTTTCACCCTCAATGAAGTCAAATGCAAGCTGAAAGAACAGTACTTCATCTGTAGAAGGGTCCTAACCCAAATGTTGTCTGTCCATTTCCTTGCACACATGCTGTCTGACTCATTGAGTACATCCAGCAGTTGCTGTTTTGTTTGTTTCATTGTTTGTCATGGTCTGTAACAGCCTTTGAATACAACAACATCCAGCACCTCTTTGTTGCAAGTCAGAACTAGCCAGTTCCAAAGAAAGGTCTTCACCTTATAATATTCAATGTTTTTCCCAACACATGCTACCTGACTGATTTCCAATTTCCTCTTGTATTTCAGATTCTCAGCAACTTCAGTGTTCTGTATTTCACAACTCCAGTATTGTCCACATTTGTCTCTTTCAGACCCTCAACTATGACAAACAAGCCATCTATCCATACCCTGTCTCAGCCCGTGCTCAGCACTTGTGTCACTAAACCTCTGTTGGTCTTCACCTAATTACCGCATCGCCTTTGTGCTTTTCCAACATTCTGCTGACAGATCATTAATCCGAAACGTTGACTCCGTTTCACTTTCTGCAGAAGCTGCCTGACCTGCTAAGTTCATGTTTTTATTTGAATGCATGAATGATTGAATGTATGAATGAATGATTGAATGGATGAATGAATGAATGAATGAATGAATGAATGAATGAATAAGTTTATTGGCCAAGTATTCACATGCAAGGAATTTGCCTCGGTGCTCTGCCCGCAAGTGACAACGAAAACATTAAACATTAATAATAAAACATTATTGATCATTTCAACTGCCTCTGAACCATATGGTCCATGTGCCTCAGCTCCTCAGCATAAGCTTGGTTGGTGATTGGGGCTATTAGAAATAAGGGGAGGGGTGTTAAAGTGAAAATTCAATACTTCAAAATGGTTTATTCAGGAAAACAGATTCAAGGTGAATGATTGCATTAATATGGTAACCACTCTCTGCATTTCCTGCTAGGACACTGTCCTGCTGCCATGCATGACTTCCCAACGAGGTGGAGAAAAGCCCACGACAATTCCGGTCTGATTTATATTTAGCAAAGAGGACTCAGGAGCTGGTCCAAACACACAAAAAAAAAACAACCAGGGCATGAAAATAGATTCCTGCAACACAGGCATGAAAAAGTAACTTCCTTAGTACAAGTTACATTGACCATTGGTTTGTTTTATTTTCATGTTATTCATTGTCACGTGGGTACAGTGAAAAGTTTTTTTGTTGCGTGCTATCCTGTCAGTGGAAAGACTATACATGATTACAATCATGCCACCTACAATCATGCCACCTACAGGTACAGGATAAAGGGAATAATGTTTAGTGCAAGAATGTTTAATAGTAAGATTAAACGAGAACTTACCAGTTTGAAGTTTGATCTATATTTTATGAGGGATTACGTGAAGAACCCGCCAGGACGCATGCGTGTCATATCGCTACACGCATTGCGAAACAGTCAGGCGGGATGGAACGACGTTCTCCCGCAGCGGCAAGTTTAAAAGCCGGAACCTGCAGGTAAGAGATACTCTGCGGTCTTTTTTGTTGTTCCCATACTGTTAGTCAATGGGAGTCAATGGACAAGTCCAAGAAAACAACGAGGGCTGCGACAAAGCTGGCGGGGGAGGACCGCGGAGTTGCGGGCAGCGGCCAGCGGCACATGAATCGCCCGTAATGGGAACAGCTGTGCCCGACTTCGCCCCCGCACCGGCCAGATCTACACCGTGGCCGGGCGGTAAGGCAAATCAAAAAACCAACAAAGTCGTTGACTAAGATGAGTCCGAATTCGAGCAGCCGCGAGCGGCCAGCGACCGTGAGCGCTAGAGCCGGATGGAACAGCTTGTGGAGCAGATGCTCCAACGTGGCAGGTTCCGGGCTGCACAGTGCATCTCCCTCGTCAGAGGGGAGTACTGGGGGTCAATTCTGGGCTGATCCTGAAGAGGGGTTTGCAGAACAGAAATCGAGTGTGCAAGGAGTGCAGGAACGTGAAAATCTACTGGACATGGTGTCCAACTTCATACAGCCAGACCAGACTGGCCAAAACCTGGAACAAAAACTAGCTACCAGTATTGATTATATGTCCTTTAAGCAGCTACAGGAACAGGCTGTGATGGACACCACGGCAAGATACTTGTCACCGGGAAACTGTATATCCCTGAATGTTCCCATTATAAATTATTGTATATGGAAACATGTTGGAGCAGGAGTTAGAGGCATGGATATCAAACTCCAAAAAGTACTAAAACTCCTAACAGCGGGAATAACAGCTTTCGCCCGCACAGTAGATGAAAAGGAGATGTTGCAGGATCAACAGGATGCACTGGCACTACTTTGCAACACGCAATATGAAATAAACAGCATCGGGAAGAGTGCCATCTGACCTGGTCTAAACCCGAAATTCGCAGGTCTGTGCAAACCTGGAAACACAAAACCACCAATTTTACTATTTGGAGGTAACCTATCCAAGCAAGTCAAGGAGCTCGATGAATAGGCAAAAACCCTGGGGCTCATAAAAGCGACATCATCAAGAACCTACTACGGCCATAAACAGCACCCTTATGCACCCACCAGTAGAACAAGACAAACTGGAGAAAGCTCAAAGGCCCAGTACACCGAACATCGGTCTTTTTTAGGCCATGGCCCAGACCGGCCTTTTTGGAAGATACGCAAACCTCCAACACCAACCCGACCACAAATCCAGACACCGGCGCCTCAAACTCCACGAAAGATTTACAAAAAGAAGTAAACCTGCCACTGTAACAGCCACAAAACAATTATTTGGAAAACTGGGGTTTATTATCCATCCAGTTAAATCTAAATTAATGTCTTCCACTACAATGGATTATTTGGGGTTCACCATTAACTCAGTTCACATGTCGGTGACTTTGCCAAAGGGAAAGGCTATTGACTTAATAGAGGCTTGCAATAACCTCATTGACATCAGTAAACCGTCCATCAGATTTGTAGCAAAAGTAATTGGTAAAATGGTGGCTGCTTTTTCCAGCCACACAATGCGGACCTTTACATTCCCAAAATTTACAGAGGGCAAAAATACAAGCACTCAAAATTAATGCTGGTCATTTTGACAGACCAATGAAGCTACCAATCGAAGCTATAATGGAACTAAAATGG
Organism: Leucoraja erinaceus; assembly: GCF_028641065.1. Taxonomy (NCBI): domain Eukaryota; kingdom Metazoa; phylum Chordata; class Chondrichthyes; order Rajiformes; family Rajidae; genus Leucoraja; species Leucoraja erinaceus. The sequence goes on from NC_073377.1 coordinate 102,187,301, forward strand.
TGGAAAGATAACATTCGGCATTGTTCCAATCCAATCATTATCAGCAACTCTTCTATGGTGCTACAAACTGATGCCAGTGCACTTGGTTGGGGTGCTACCAATTCCATCTCCAGCTGTGGAGATAGATGGAATGCACAGGAGGCATCATCATTACAAACACTGGGCATAAACTACCTGGAAATGTTGGGTGCATTCCATGGCCTAAAGTCATATTGTTCTGGGTTATATCACCAGCATGTTAAGACTACAGATTGACAATACCACCGTGGTAGCATATATCACCCACATGGGCGAAAACAAATCGACAACATGTGACTATCTGGCTAATACAATTTGGCATGGTGCATCCAGAGAAATATTTGGATATCAGCTACTTACCTACCAGGTAAACTAAATTTAGTGGCAGACACCAGGTCATGCAAATTGAATGAAAACACCGAATGGATGTTGAATAAAAAAGTATTTGCTGATATTACAGCACGGTTATTTATGGGCACCTTTCAAGAGTCTCAAGGCCACCTTACAAAAATTTAGCAAGTAGAGGAAAAACATGTATGCGGAATGAAATAAATAGTAGAGACATGACTAGTACACAAATTAAAGACAGAATTCAATTCAAAACACAATATGAGGCAATTCAAGCACAGATGAAAAGGGAGGGGGACGTGGGGCTAAGGATAGGTAGAGGTGAAGAGATGGGTCTTGAGGCGGGACTGGAAGATGGTGAGGGACACGGAATTGCGGATCAGTCGGGGGAGGGAGTTCCAGAGCCTGGGAGCTGCCCTGGAGAAGGCTCTTTCCCCAAAACTGCGGAGGTTGGATTTGTGGATGGAGAGGAGACCGGCTGATGTGGATCTGAGGGACCGTGAGGGTTGGTAGGGGGAGAGGAGGTCAGTGAGATATGGGGGGGCCAGATGGTGGAGGGCATTCATTGTAGGTGAGGACCAGGATTTTGTAGGTGATCCGGTGGGAGATGGGAAGCCAGTGAAGTTGTTTGAGGACAGGAGTGATGTGATGCCAGGATTTGGTGTGGGTGATGAGTCGGGCGGCTGCGTTCTGGACCAGTTGGAGTCGGTTGATGTAGGTGGAGCTGATGACAAGGAGAAGTGAGTTGCAGTAGTCCAGTCGGGAGGAGATGAAGGCATGGATAAGTCTTTCAGCAGCGGGAGGTGTGAGAGAGGGTCTGATTTTGGCGATGTTGCGGAGGTGAAAGACATTTGTTGTTATATATGGGGAACACGAAAATCATCAGAGGCAATGAGATGGCACTTCTAATCAGCCACAAGCAACCACACAAAAAAGTGACGGTCCAGACCATCTCAAGATGGCTGAAACAGGTTCTAACACAGGCTGGGGTGGATACTACCATTTTTAAATCTCATTCCACCAGGGTTGCAGCTACATCGTCAGCTATGCAGTTGGATGTACCAATGGACCAAATCCTCAAGACAGCAGGATGGTCAAGGGAAAAACATTCCAACTATTTTATCATAAACTAGTAATTAAACCTGGAACGTTTGCAGAAACAATTTTAAGTTCTGTAATATAATTTCACCCCATAAATAGGGGCTATAATTTGGTGTTAATAAATTTATCATGGATTTCAATGTCGGATTCATGTCTAAATTATGTTAACACAATTCCTCCCACAGTCATTAAGGCAGATGTGATGCATGGACTCGTTTCCATGGCATGAAATCACAGAGCTTTGAAATCTTCACGTAGTCACTCACGTGAGTCCGAAGTAAAATAGTAAGATTAAACGAGGACTTACCAGTTCGAAGTTTGATCGTTATTGTATGAGGAGTAACGTTGAGGGAATACGTGCCCTCCACTCCCACCCTTGATCATATACTCAACTGGTATCTTCTTCTCTAATCTTACTATGTTTAGTCATTACAGTTATCTGTGATTTCACACCGCTGCTTTGAAGAATGACGCTTGCGTCCTGGCGGGGTTCTTCACATATTCCCTCAACGTACTCCTCATAATATAGCGATCAAACTTTGAACTGGTAAGTTCTCGTTTAATCTTACTATTTTACTTCGGAGTCACGTGAGTGACTACGTGAAGATTTTAAAGCTCAGTGATTTCATGCCGTGGAAACGAGTCCAGGCGTTATACACAGCATCAGTGGGCCAATGATGAGTGAACATTAATATAGCATTCAGACATGACATAGATATAGATATGTTGATGCCATTAATGAACAATAGTGGGAATTGTAACCTCCCTCAACCTAGAGGAAGTATGAACCATACCTAACATAGAGTTGGCAAATACCCCCGATCTGGCAATAAGTTTATTCTGAATATTTGTACAGATTAATAGTTGGCCACCCTGCAGCCGCTAGGATGTGGTCCATAAGCCTGCTGCTGAGGTATAGCGGTCCTGGTAGAGTGGGACTCAATTTCAATGTACACTCCTGTATATGCCAGACCCATTTAACCCTCTGGAGAAGATTTGTAGTGATTCCTTCTAACGAGGTTTTTGTAACTAACAATATTGCTAGTCAGAGTCTACGAGGCTCTTGGGGACCTTGACATATTGGTGCATGGTCCATGGTATATGCAACATCTGGTTTGGTCTGTGTCCCGGTCTACTCTGCTTGACTAATCATAAACAAAACATGTTATTATAGCCCACAGATATGATCATTCTATCCAGTGTAGGAATGACTGGATCCGTAGCGCTGTACTCAGCGCCATGGCATAACCACTAGTACGTGAGTTTGACCAAGGACAGGGATGTTGCTGGTGCCTATCGGCGAAGTGACGTAGCACAATGTTAACAACCCATATCTCTGCGTCCCTAGGCCTAGGATGTTTTTAGTTGACGATACCCTTCATAATCTAGAAGTCAGAGGGTGAGACCGGAAAGAGTGGTTTATATTCTCCGCAGCCAAATGATGAGGAGGTACTTCAGGCACAGTAAATGGAATTTTAACTTGATGTTATAATCCCATAAAACTGAATTTCAATGTGTCAGTCATCCATGCCGAGTTAAAGGTGAAGAAGAATAAACAATACTTCCCATCTCCCATTCGGTTTGCTACTATTTGTGGCTATTCCTGCAATCTGCAGTGAGCACTCCTAATGCTTATGGTTAGACAACCCGAGCCGCAGGAAACGGTCTCTAAGAGTCTGTAAGTCTATGAATTGATTATATCATGCAGAGGATGGTTTCAACATCACAACTGAACCAGCATCTTTTTTATCCGGAAATAACCATGTGAGGTTTTATGTTCATTCCCCACATCTGCGGGAATCATGGGTATATAACCCAGGCAGGGACTATGAAACCTGGAAGCGGAGATCTTGCTAAATTTTGCAAGACCCATCTATTGAGGCCAAATAAAGGAAGACATAAAGAACATTCCTCCCTTGTGTAGCGAGAATGCACTCTTCGCCACTAATATGCCTTGTATTTTTTTGCAACTGTTGATTGAGCCTGGATGCAAGCATCTCAATCGTTAGTGTTCCATCGATCAACAATGTTATTAAATGCTTTGTGATCACACATTCATTCTGTGTTGTCATTGATTTTGCATGATAATACACCAGTGTTAAATGCGGTTAGGTAAAACTATCACCGGATACTTTGATTTGATTGTACCTTTGTGATTAACATATACCATCACCAAAGTGTATCACCTTGGACTTGTGCATGCAGGTTATGCATATCCACATGCCCTTTAATGCACTGAATGCACCTGGTGTCCATTGGCAGTTGATACCATGACTGAACATGACTTGATAACTCATGCTAATCCCATCTGCCTCCGTAACTAGAGATGGTATTAGTAGATTTCCCATCTTTGGGCAATAGCATATTTTGGAAATTACTGAAGATTTACAGATGAGAGGTTTTTAGTGGAGCAAAGCTGAATACTGTTCGTCCATCATTGTGACTTTGTTAGTTTCAGCTGAGAATAGCAGAGGTCTAATCTTTAGTCTCAGAGCTGATCCCAGACAAATAAATGGTTTGATTGTATCCCAATAATCAATAGTTTCAGTTGGTATCAACTTAATTTGAATTTAACTGGACGGGTGAGAACCTCAATCTCTCAAATACAGCTATGTGGCTGATAAGGCAAATTTAGTATAATACAGTATGTTCAATATCATTCAGATTGGCCATGCCACTTATTTGTTAGCTCTGTGCAGTCGAAGCACTGATTGTAGTGATTTGGTAATAATCTGGAAACTGAAGTTAGCCCATTTTGCAACGCAACTGAGTGTATCATTGCCTCATCCAGTTAAATTTCAAATATCGTCTGTGAAAGGAAATGATCACATGGAAGTTATTCAGAAATGTCTATACTGCACATGCAGGTTGAGGCTGTTGACATTGATCAGTCCACATCCCATATTGTGAGACTGCCTTGAAAGGCAAACTCTACCATACCTGTTGTGCAGTATAAACTAATCTTATGTTATCCCAAACCAGTGTAAATATTCAAACCAGTTTAAGTATTACCAACTTGTATCCATCACGGGAGACGTCATCGATGTGGCTCCATACCTTTATCCGAATGGGAGGACTTGTGTAACCCGACCCAGGAGCTGCCTCAACCATGTGTGCATGATTTTGCACTTCTGCCCCTGAGAGGTAGAGGAGCTCAAGTACGGGGTTGCCGCATCTTCCAGGAAGGTCGTTCTGGGCTATGGCCTAAAAAATACCTTTGTTCTGGTTGTACGGCCTTCAAGCTTTCACCAGCTTCAGTGCATCGTGGTTTGCTGGTGGGTGCGTAGGGGTGCTGTCACCGGAGATGTGAGGTCTTGTGTGATGATGTGGCCTTCCTGAGCCCGATGGCCCTCGTTGAGCTCCTGCTGCTGGTTTTGTTGTTCCTGCACCCCCTGCACACTTGTGGTATCAGCCATGGTCATATTGAATGGCGGTGCAGGCTCGAAGGGCCGAATGGCCTACTCCTGCACCTAATTTCTATGTTTCTATCTTCAGCTAAAAACACCTGTCTTCAGAGTCAGCCCAGAAGTGACTCCTAATGCTCCCCTCTGTCGAGGGAGATGCATTATGCAGCCCTCAATAAGGTGCTGCCTTGGGCGTCCTAGGACCCCATGGTGACTAGACTCCATATACCGGAGCATGTCACATTGAAGCATCAGCTCCATCAACCGCTCCATGCGGGATATGCGATCACAGTGCTCCCGCCGGCGGTGAGTCTTCACAGCCTGACTTGATCGAGTCATCGGGCCTGTCCAACTTTGCTTGACCTTCCCGTCAGTCTGAGGTGTCGATTCCGACTGTGCAGGTGCCAGGTCGGAGACTGATGATTGATTAGCGGTCCAGGTGTAGCCAACCGCTGCTGACTGCCCGCACTCCCGCGGTCCTCCGCAGTCAGTCTCCATTTGGACTTAGTCCATGGTTCCTTTCCTGTAACACATCCTCACAGAAATAGAACTTAACAACCTGAGAGTAAAGAATTTACCTGCAGGTCCTGTTTTAAACCTTCTGCTGCGGGGGCAATGCTCCACTCCCCTTCGAGCTGGTTCTCGAGGTCCTTGTATGCAGCGGGGGTTCCCTAGTAGTCGGGCCTTCTCCCCCCCCCGCCGTGCTGGGTATCCCCGCGGTTCCTGCAGCAGGGATATCCCCGCGGTCCCTGTGAAAGGGATAGCCGCGATACACATAGTCGGGTGGTATCCCCACTATATAGGTGCCATTGGCACCAATATGAAGCCACTGGCTCCAACGCCAACGGCCCGAGAGACGACTTCTCCGCCGCCCGCTACCCATATTTCGTGGTCTTTCAAGCGGCTGTGTGTCGGGGTATCCCCGCTGTGTTTCCCAGGTGCCGGTAATATGAGGCAGCTGGCTCCAACACCAGCGGCCCGAGAGGTGAATTCACCGCCGCCCGCTCCCGCATTCCACGGTCTTTAATGCGGCTATATGTCGGGTATGCCCGAGGTCGTGACCGGTATTCCCTTGATTGGGTCCTCCGGACTTCGCCCCCGGCTTTAACAGGACCTCTAAGTAGAGGTTCCTGTAGGAAGATAAAACCTGAAAAACGTTTTAGAACCTTACCTTCAGGTCTGACTGTTGGCAGAAAATCACGTTCAGCCTGCCAGTCGTACGGAATGCATTAGACGATATGACACGCATGCGTCCTGGCGGGTTCTTCACGTAGTCACTCACGTGACTCCGAAGTAAAATTGTTTTATTGCCTTCCATGTTTTTGTGATATTAGGAGATAAATCAGCCCTGAAGTTCTCCAGTTCCACCAGCAAGTGGCAGAAACGTGGGGTACAAGAATGAGACCGCTATCAAACATGCATCAGAAGTGATGGTGGAATCCACCTGCTCTGTGGATATAACGTGCCCTCCCTCTCAAAAAGCACAGCCATCTGATTGTTGGCATGAATGTAAAGGCTTCCCCACGAGCCGCATGGCCAGGAGGCTTCCCGACGGCCGCGGCTGTGGACTGGGAACATGGCCGGAGGCTTTTATCGAGGTGCCGCGGTCTCGATGCCTTCCGGATCGCAGCGTAGAAGCCCGGGTCATGGCCTGGCCGGGGCCTTGCGGGTCGGACAGAGGAGCCGGGCCTCGCGTGTCGGAGTCCGGGTCGGCGGAGCGGCCAACAAATACCGGCTGGGGCCCGGGTCGGCACCACGGAGGCGTGAGGCGGGACGTCGTCAGTGGTGAGGCCTCAGCAGTGGTGAAGTGGCGGCAGCGGTGAAGCCTCGCGACGGTGGAGCCTCGGCAGTGGTGAAGCGTCGCAACGAAGAATCCTCGGTGGTGGTGAAGCCTCGCGACAATGGGGCCTTGATGGTGGTGAAGCCTTGCTGGTCAACCGGTGGTCCACGAGAGCGTGGAGGACCACCGTGAGGGGGAAGGGGAAGAACAATGGAGGACCCAGCGTGGGGGGACTGCCATGAGGGAGGTGGGGTGGGAGAGAACAATGGACAATTGGGGAGGGGGGCAGAATGAGGACTTGCCGTGAGGGGATCTACTGTGTGGGGGGGGGGGGGTGGGGGGGGGGGGGGGAGAACAAAAGGAGGTGCCGGAGTGCTCCTGTAAATTTGTCAGCGTTGAGGGTGGCTTCTATTTTTTACATTGGGTATACAGCAAGGAATTTCACTGTGCCTAGTCACATGTGGCAATAAAGTATTCCATTCCAAAACTGCAGACCATAGTAACAAGGCCACCAAGCCCTTTAAAGGACTGCATTGTAAATATTAACAACTTTTCCAAAGTCAGCCTATAAACTGGTTTTATTGGTAGCTTGAAGTGCTTCCCATGACATCTTGTATAAATATAGAACAACTTATCGTGGATCACGCTAAACTCTGCTCAACCTATAGTGACTACTGAGAAAGAACAGCAGCAACTGTTACATAAAATGGCTGTATAATGTTTGATTACTATTTCGAAAAATATTTGAATATGTTAACCAACTATTGCAAATCCACCACCACACACACGGGCATGTCTTTAAACAGTTGGCATATGTCATACAGTATATTTTAAAAGGCCATTTCTTTTCAAGCTCCTCCACCGAGCCGGGGAAATACAGAGATGTCTGTAGTAGGAATAAGGGGGTTGCACGTAAGGTCATCGGGTCAAAGGGCGTGACGCACAGAGCAGCTCAATCCATGTGGAGGACATGGCTGCCTCAGTATACACTGTTAACACACGAAACGTATACTTTCTTACCTGTTAAAAAAACGCTGAAAAGGTCATTTATTGCGCTGTAAATAATTGTGGGTGCTGTCATTGAAAGCGGGAAGGTATCAGGTTTAAACTAGTGTTATCTCATGGTGTAGCGTCTTTTACAATCTGCGACTATTCGCCGCATTCGTGTCGTGTCCAGACAGCACCATCTCGATAAGCCATCGCTATATAAAGCGAAAAGTCAGAGCAATTTGATAGTAATATTGTGGGGTTATTTTCTTGGGCGACTGAGCGCTCAGAACCAAATGCTCTAGTATCTTTGCTCTGAACCCGAGCACCAAGGTGTAAGCGGCCGAAGGAGAGCATCCCTCGGAACAGCCCCCACTCTCCCCCCCCGGGCTAGCGCTGCCCGGCCACGACTGCCCTCCGCCCCGTCTCCCCCCGTGTGTCACCCTGTCAGGGGCTGTGGGTCAGCAGCGCCCACACACAGGGCCGGGTGAAGTGGGGCCGCAGCTCTGGGCAACGTCAGCTGCAGCAAAGTCTGCTCCCTCCGCCCACCCAGAGTCACTGACCGCACTGCACCGACACCCCAACCTCTTCCTCTCCCCCGACCTTTTTTTACATTTTTACATTTACCAAGCCAATTAACAAACAAAACATGTGTGTCTTTGGAATTCTAATATTTGTATAATGTTTGATTACTATTGCTTGCCATGCAATCAGATCATCGTTCATCTTTTAACTTCACTGCCACTCTCCCCCAATGAACCTCATATCTGTAATTCCCAACATAAAACATAAGAAATCACATGAGACACTATGTCATACAATACCTCCAACTATATACAGGGGAGTAAATCTCCCTGAAGTAAGCCAAGTACCAAGCACTCTGCCATTCTGTTATAATTATTCTTTGTCTAGTATTGAAAACATAAACCGTGCAGATATGACAGAATTTTTAAAAAATTGCTTTATACTTAAATTTTCATTAAAATTTACTTCATAAAGGTTTTTCTCCAGGGCAGATGAAAATTATTCATGATTATTAGGGGCTTTGGCTGGATTGCAAAATCTAAGTTGTCAGAATTTTGACATTTGGAGAAAGTACACGTGCCATGTATGCGTAATCAAAGTCTACTGTAACAAAACGAAGACATTGTTTTAGTTCCCAGGAAATCTAAAAGTCGGCAACATGGCAGCTTACTAATTCAAGGGGATCAACTGGTGAAGCTAAATGAGAACATTCAGCGTCACCAGATTGCAGTGAAAAGGCCACCTAGTCCTTTAAATTGGTACGGAGCTTTCGCATTTTTCAGCTTGTAATTGTGCAATATGGCGCATACTGTAGCGAGTCTTTTAACTTACACATGAATGCAATATTTATGCTTTAAATTGGATTAGCTATGAATAAGGTTAGACTAAATTACATTCCTAATTACATTTCACAGCTGGAAGTAAGTACCAAGCACTGGGTAGAAATGGTGGAAGATAGTGGACTTCAAATGGGAGTGGTTGGAGAATGTATCAACACTTACTCTGATCAACACGTGCAGCACATGAATGATCTTAGTGTATTCATGTATGGAAATCAGATTATAATCAAACACGGCCCATGTTGACCAACCTGGGTCTCACTGCACACCTGATACTACTCCTGACCCTGACTCCAGTTGCATACCTTCTCTCATTCCAGACCCTGTGTCCAACCTTACACCTGGCCATCCAATTCTACCCTGATCATAGCTGCTTACCTGTTTTGATTCCCAGTGCTGAACACTCCCCTGGCTCCAACTTTGATTGCACACCTAGTACTATTCTAGACCTTGACTCTGGATGCACACTTGGCCTTGCTCCTAGCCCCTCTGCACTGACAATATATCTGCCCCACACATAAAGCCCCATATCTGACCCACACATAAAGCCCCATATCTGACCCCTGGACTTAACCTATTAAGGTCAAGTCCACAGGTGCTTATGTAAAGCGGTAATTCTTTATGGGGCACTTCACAGACCAAATTATGAATAACAAAATTTTCTACATTCATTGGCTTCCTTGCTATCTAACATGTTAGTTACTTTGTCAAAGAAGTCATAAATTGGTTGAACACAATTTCTCATCCATAAAATTATACTCACTCAGCTGTATAAGTATTCTGTTACCATTTCTATTATTTTCCTAACAAACTGCCCTGAAGTCATTTTCACACCCAATAATTTCAGTATTTTGCTATCTTCCTCTCAGCTGGGACTTTTCCAAAATGCAAAGTGCAATAACTATATATTTAAGCAATATTATTCTATTAAATGTGATCTTGAGAGTACATAATATTTTTTGTGATATTCATAACACAACAATGATTAAAATATCTTTGTTTTGATTTCACCTACCAATATGCATACATTATTATATTACAGTAATATGTACCGAGGACAAATTTTTGTTCCAATGCTACCCATTCCCAATTACTTTTACATTGAAGTGATTGAAATCCAAGTGAAGTTTAAATGGCATCATAAAAGTAAAACCACCGGAATGGATGATATTCATTACGTGATTGGCTGGGGGGGGGGTCAGTATCAGCACAATTACTATATTAAACTTTGAATCTTCAGATGTCCTGGTTCAAGCTAAAACTAAAGAAAAAATAATAATCTCCTCACACATTCCCCGACAGGTATCTCTGTCACTCTTTTAAAATATGCCCCTTCTTTGAACAAGCTCTTAAATATCGCATCTGAATCAGTTTCCATCTGAGGATGTTCAACTGCGTGGTTAGAAACAGTCAGTGAGGTAAACAAACCTAATAGTTGAGTGGCAAATTACAATAGTGCTACCTTCACAATATTTAACTAAAGGAAATAATGGGTTATTGGGGCTGTATGTTGTGACAGACAGCCTGACAGCCTGCATGTCATTTTAATGTTACACTTATCCCAGCCCCCTGGATATTCCGGATTAGTAAATTAAGGTTTTGTCAACTAATTACAAAAATACGGCTAATTACAAATCAATAACATTAGCCAACTTCGAAACAAGAAGCGCTGAGCATTGGGATCAGACATCACGGACAGCTGGCCTCAGTTCCCCGCTCACATCTGGCAGTGTTCTCTGTCTGAACCAGGTGCCGCGGAGCGTTTTTGAAAGTGGGGAGTCTGAGCGATCACTGATCACTGGCCTTGGGGGTACCAGGTGAGGAAGTGGAGCAACCGAGGGGGGAGAGTGTGTGGAAGGGGGGTGTCCCCCCCTCCCACAGCAGGGACTTTTTGAAATATGATGTATTAAAATCATTTTTTAGTGAATTGTGGAAGAATGATTTCAATGTTTTTTTGTATTTTTAAGAGGGTACTTTTTAAGGGGTAACCTTTTCCAAACAAGGGGGTAGGTGTATGGAACAAGCTGCCAGAGGAGGTAGTTGAGGCAGGGACCTTTCCCAACATTTAAGAACAGTTAGTGTATGGAACAGGTAGCTGCCAGAGGAGGTATACCTCCACCATGCATGAATGTTTTGAGGCACGGGACCATTCCAACATTTAAGAAAACATTTCGGCCTTTCGGGCCAGACTGATACATGGATAGGACAGTAACTCTCTCTTTGGAGGTATGGACCAAAGCAGGTAGTGTAGCTGGGCATCTGTCCCCGCCTGCATCTGTCCCCGTCCGCATCTGTCCCCGCCGCTGCTTCTGCTTCCAACACCCATGGACCATGCAGGAGAAGTTTTTGTTGATCACAGAATTTCTCACGACAGAATTTTTCTCCATCCTCTCTCCTGCCCCCTCTTTCCTCCCCCCTCTCTCCCTCCTCTCTCTCTCCCCCTCTCCTCTAACTCCCCTCTCTCCCCTAACTCACCTCTCTCTCTACCCTCTACCCTCTCTCTCTTTCTCCCCCCCTCCCTATTTCCTCCCTCTCTCTCTCTCCCTCTCCCCCCTCTCTTGCTCCCCCTCTCTCACCTCTCTCTCTCTCCCTCTCTCTGCCTCGCTCCCTCGCTCTCCTCGTCTCTCTCCCTCTCCCCTTCTCTTTCTCTCTCCCTCCTCTGTCTCTCTCTTCTCTTTCTTGTTGCCCCCTCCCCTCTCTCTCTCCTCTCTTTCTCCCCATTCTCTCACCCCCCTCCCCCCTCTCCCTCTCTTCCCCCTCTCCTCTTTTACCTCTTTTTCTCTCTCCCCCTCCGCTCCCACTCCCCTCTCTCTCTACCCTCTCTCGTCCCTCTCCACCCCTTTCTTTCCTCTCTCTCCTCTCTCTCTCTCTCTCCCTCCTCTCCCCCTCCACCCCTCTCACTGCCCCCCTCTCTCCCCCCCCCCCTCCTTCTCTCCCGGCAGCGGCGCAACGCTTCTGACGGCCTGGGACTCTTGCACTGAGACTGCTCTATGGCCGGAGTTGCAAAGAGCGACTCGCAGGCCCCGCAAACACTCGCCACCCCGGCAAACACTCGCCAGTCCCGGCTCCCTGCATCTGTCCCCGCCGCTGTTTCTGCTTCTATCCCTCTCTCAAGCCCGGCTCTCCAACACCCGCAGCCCATGCAGTTTATATGAGTTTTGAAATTTGCGTTGATCACAGAATTTCTCATAACAGAGCGTGAGAAATTTGTGATCAGAGTGTGAGAATTTGGCCAAATGTGTGATTCTCACGCTCAAAGCGTGAGAGTTGGCAGCCCTGCTTCAATGGACAAGAAAATTAGTCAGGATTTCTAATGTGCAGTTAAGTTAAAGATTATCCAGGGCTCTTGAGGTTGGCCTTCCAATTTTCCTGAGACGGAACCAGGAAAAGAGGTCACTCATACATCCCCCGCAACTTCATTTTCCAGCCTGATCCTCCATTTCCTGATCCCCACTCAGTCCAAAATCTATCAACCTCGATCGTGAATACACCCAAAGACCGACCATCCATATCCTTTGGAATGAGAAACTTCAGTTTATTGGTAATCTCATTTGGGTATGAACAATTAACATCAAATTCTGTCCATCCTTTACACTTATCTCCATTGGTCTACATGCCTCAAGTTTATAAGATGGACAACCCATGATCTCACTGAACAGTAAAATGGCTAAAAGGTACTAAATAACCTGTTACTGTTCCCACATTCCCACATTATTATATTCTAGAGGTTGAGTAGTTATATAGCCCGGTAGAGGATAATGGAAGGGGCATGTTTAGGTTTTAGGCCCCATACAACATAAAAGATGATGAAGCAATAGAGATGGTGCAATACAGGTTAATTCAGTCTGCAGTTATGTTCCCTTATTTGGACCCATTCACCAGTAGAAAAAAAACCCCCCCCCCCCCCCCCCCCCCCCCCCCCCCCCCCCCCCCCCCCCCCCCCCCCCCCCCCCCCATTTAATTCAATGCAAATTACCCCTTAACATTCTAGGGAATACTACACTTGTATCATCAATTTCCCCCTCATAACCTAAACCATGGAGTGCTGATCAGACCCTGGTGAAACTGTATCGATTCCAAGCACATAAACCTTGAATGTGTGATGCCCAGAACTGTGCACCATGCACCCAACCAGCACCGACTTTATCCTTTAATATCACTTTTGTATCTGATTATATTTTCGTAAATTACATACATGAAGCCTAAAATATCTTTAGACCTTCATGCTTGTGTTAAGATTTAGGTTTATTATTGTTGCATGTACCTAGGTAAAGTGAAAAGCTTTGTTTGGCATGCTATCCAAACAGATCCGATATACCAGAAATAGATGCATATAATCAGTTCAAACTCAGATAGAGCAAAGGGGAAGATACAGAGTGCAGAATATAGTTCTCAGCATTGTTGCGCGTCAGTTCCTTGGACACAGTCCAATAACCCCGATGGGTTGGAGATTAATCAAACAGTCACCTAGTTTATGGGAGGAAGTTGAGAAGCCTAATAACTGAGAGGAAGAAGTCTAGTGGTGCACACTTTCAAGCTTCTGTACCTTCTGCCAGAAAGTGAGCAGGGAGAAGGAATGACCTGGGTGCGAAGAGTCTTTGGTTATGTTGGCTGCTTTTCTGAGGCACCATGAGTGTAGATGGAGTCAATGGTGGGAAGTCATGTTTGTGTGATGGACTCGTCTACAACTGAGTTTTTCACTATTCAACTACTATTCTGCCTTAAAAAAAAAGCTGAATTATTTTCCAGAAAACCTTAAGGAAGTGTATAAAAATATATAATAGAAATGCTGCAAGTCCGAGACAAGATAGATGGCAAAAAAAGCCACCTGGGACAAATGGACTGCTTGTTTTCTGTACGTTCTCGTTTGAATGAGGTTCCACACAGCATGTGAAAAATAACTGCCTTACATTTATCTGCACTGAAATCCATCTGCCACTTCGCAGGCTCACCTAATTTATCAACCTCTGAAATTATAAGCACCATTCGACATTACATACTGTATCACCGATCTCTGTGCCATTGCCAAACATAGAAAAATGGCTCCCCACCATGCTAGCTATGACATTAATTAATATTGTCACTATTAAAGTCCCAGAATAGATCCATGAAGGACTCAATGAGTCCCGTCCTTCCAACGACAGTGCATTGCCTTTATTCCCTGTTTCTTCTTCAAATTATGCCTTAACTGCTGTGTGTTCCCAACATACAAGGGTTCCTCTGGTTACGAATGAACTAATTCGACGACGCAAATTCTCCCATACATTTTTGAAATTCTTTTCATGCTAGTAACAAAATAATAACATGTTTCATGTCATTCATTAATTCAATACAATGTGTATATCGTTAGTTTAATTAGGGGTAGTGCAACGGAAATTATTAAATGAAATGAAAGAATGATAGCAGGTGACTATAGAACAATGGAATAAGGGTAGCCAGAGAAAATAATTTGGTGAATATTCTTAAGGAGACTTCCTCTGTTAGCCAACAGTCTGTTCTCTTGAAAGGGCTTGGAATAGAGCTCTTGCTTCAAGAATCAGGCAAACAAATGAAGTGGTCTCCCCATGGATCTGAGAGTGCGATTTGGTTTTCAATGCTGGAAAAACTGATCTGGAAGAGGACTCCAAACATTCAGCCTGCTGATGAATTTAGAATTTTTTTACAGAGACAGTATCTGTGGTATCTTTCCATGTTCTTGCGGTGTCTGCTGTAAGTTGCCGAGTCTCAAATACAAATAAGTGGCCAACATTCACTGCTACCTGTTTGATCAATAGTTTCATGCCAAGTGCAAAATCTGGACCTTCAATTAGCTTTTTCCTCACTAAGTTAGTGGTGAAGACAGTGGTGAACTTTGTCATTATTGTCTGCTTTTGCTAAGGGATAGCTTTGAGTAATTATCTATGTTTTCCAAGGTCTTGTCACAAACATGTATTGTCAAAGGGCAGTGTGGTGAATCAGGGGCAGTTGATGAAGGATTTGTTAGCACACGTTGAGTTAAAGGCCCGTTATATTGGATGCTTCCGTGAACAAGTTGACGATGATTTGGAGCGCAGCCTCTGGGTAAGTGCAAGCAAAATCATTGACTGCATATTACAGCACAACTACCACAGCTCAGCTGATCTTGGTCCATGAATGTGGCTGCGTATATTGACCAGGTTTGCATTAACTTTAGCAGTTTTGCATTCTCCTCACAGTATGTTCACCTTCTCAGGACATGAGGTGCAAGATCACAGTGAAGAAACAGTGGACAGTTTTGGGGCTATGACATGGCCTTGTTTGAAACCAGTCTTCAGTTACATTGGCGCTGTTCCAGGTTCATTCTTTGGTATCATGTCATACATGATGAAACCAAAATGTATAAAAATGGCCTTTAATAAAATCTGACAATATGCACTTTAACTACATGAGATTCTTTTTCTATTACAAATCTCACATCGTGGAATATAGAGGCAAATAAATAAACGATGGATCTTTGTCCCAAACATTATGGAGGGCACTGTATTTAATTCCAGTTGATATTAAAGGTTTATCAAAGTATATACTCGCATGAGCAAATTGCATTTTGCTTGAATGTCAAGTTAAAAGTAAGCCATCCAACAGCAAAAGGCTTTGTCCACTTATATTAAGCTGCTACCTTCACAATTTGTTCTACAAAAATGTCTCAATCTATCCCTGCTGAAAGTAGTTTTACAATAAAACCGACATCTATGCTGTTCAACCACAACCTTACTACTGTAGGCAAGGAAATATTATTACTGCCGTAACAAAGTTGGGACGCAGTTCTAATACATTTTAGCTTAGGAAACTCTGACATGCAGCTAAACATACCGATTGGAAATTTTGCTGAACCATCACAATAAGCTGCCCGACAGGAATGTTTGTCACTTATCAACTAACTTTTAATTTGAATTAAATCTCTGACGTGCAAAATATTTCTGAAACTCACAAACATGTTTCTTCATTGTAGAGACCTAGGAACAGCACCCGGTCAATGAATTCTCATTCATTAACATAAAGATGGAGCAATCATTCCTCAGTCTAAACCATCTGATTTTTACTTTAATTTTGACAATTACCAAAGGCAAAACTTTTCACACTTTAAATGTTTGTGACAGGGATTGAGAATATTTGGAGGCGAAGTTGCCAAATGAGATCTTGTAGAAATCACTCACTTCTAAATTATTCATGGATGTGCCGTAGAAAGATGTCCCAAAAGCCCACCAATTACTAACATTCCATTTTTCACTCTCAGTCTATAATCCTTGACTAATTTAATCACATATGCGTATGCCAACATAATTTCAAAAACATTAAAAGAGAATTAAGCTCCAAATTTTAGGCTATTAGCATTTATTGCATCAGTCTGTCCTTTCTTCTTATTAAAACAAATATCTATGGTCCGTATATTACACCTGTGGTCAGAATATTTTGTGCTGATTTAATTAAATAACACAAATTCACTTGGCATTTTGATTTTTTTTAAATTGCATGATACTTGGCAACAAAGTTTGTTGGCAAATAAGTTCCTGACAATAATTGTCAGCGCATTTGGCACAGAATGAGTTGCCAAACTTTGGCTGAGATATGGCTTGTGAAATTCAAGGACATCAAAGATTGTGAACAGGTTTGAAGAGTGGCTCATTATAGGCCTTGTACAACTCACCTTTCCAATGGACAACAAAAAGGAAAATCAAGTGGTTGTACCTACTCCAGTATTCAATTTCCATGTAATGGTCAAACCTGGAACATTTCTGATTTATGTGCCTCAGTTTTACACTTGCTTATGCATCCAAGCCATTCAGTGAGCCCGTGTGAATGCAATTTATATATCATTGTTTCTCTTTCCCAGTATTAAACAATGAGTTGCAAGGGTGGAAATTAATATTCAATTTTATAGATATAACTGTAGGTATTTTGTACAATAACCAACGTGATTTGACAACAAGCTTGCTGCAGCCGCACACTTGAGGAACGCTGGGAAAATAGTCAGTGGGATGTAGATCAATTACAGAAGTGGGCAGGGAAATAGATGAATGAATTAGTTAATTAATTAATTGGGTTTTTGACCAAGTATGTACACATACAAAGAATTTGCCTTGGTGCTCCGTTCGCAAGTAACAACACAACATACAGTAAACAATTAAGAATAAAACATAAAACATTAAAAAAAAATTAAGAATAAAATATTATAGTTTAAACATGTGAATGAAATAAAAAAATAACAGAGCAAAAGGAGGCTACAGACTTTTGGTTATTGAGTAGAGCTACTGCTCGTGGAAAAAAGCTGTTTTTATGTCTAGCTGTGGCGGGTTTGGCAGTCTGGAGTCGCCTTCTAGAGGGAAGTGATTCAAAGAGTTTGTGGCCAGGGTGAGAGAGGTCAGAGATGATCTTACCCGCTCGCTTCCTGGTCCTTGCAGTGTACAATTCATCAATGGGGGGAAGGTTGCAGCCAATAACCTTCTCAACTGATCGAACAATTTGCTGCTGCCACCAGATGTCGTGCTTGGTGGCTGAGCCAAACCAGACCATGATGGAGAAGGTGAGGACAGATTCTACGATGGCAGAATAGAATTGGACCATCATTGCCTGTGGCAGATTGTGTTTCCTCAGCTGCCGCAGGTAGTACATCCTCTGTGGGGTCTCTTTGACTGTGGAGTCGATGGTGGCCCCCCCCATTTAAGGTCCTTGGAGATGAGGGTTCCAAGAAACTTAAAGGACTCCACAGATGTGACTGTGGTTTGTTGATGGTGAGTGGGGGGAGGGGAGGGGGAGCTCTCCTAAATCAATTCCACTGTCTTAAGAGCATTGAGCTCCAGTTTGTTACAAAGGCACCAGGGTGCCAGCTGTGTCTCTTCCTGTCTATAAGCAGAATCCTCCCCATCCGGGATTAGTCCAATCAGGGTTGTAGAATAGAATAGCCTTTTATTTGTCATTCAGACCGAAGTCTGAACGAAATTTAAGCAGTCATACATATAATAAAAAACAACAATAAACACATATTAACATCCACCACAGTGAGACCACCCAACATCTCCTCACTGTGATGGAGGCAAAAGTCTTTGGTCTGCAGTCTCTTCCCTCCTCTTCTCCCTCTGCACTGAGGCGATACCCCCCCTGTGCGATGTTATAACAGTCCCGCGGCTCAACACCGCGGCCCGGGGTGGTCATAGCTGCCGCCCACCCAGACCTGTAGACACAGCCGCTGGCCCATGGCCGAACCCCGGACTCAGGCCACCGCCGCCAGAACACCGTCCCAGCCACCCTCACGTGAGTATCTGTCGACTCGACTTCAGCCTCAGGCCGGGCCGGGCCGCCCCGACATGGGCGCCGAACCTCCCCCGGGCCGGGCATCCGCAAACTTGAGAAGCTTGACAGAGGAGTCTGTGGAGGTGCAGTTGGTGGTTTAGAGAGAGTAAAGGAGAGGGGAGAGTACGCAGCCTTGCAGACCCTCAGCATAGGAACACTGGAAGGTTGCGTACTCTCCCCTCTTCTTTACCCTCTCCACACCAACGACCGCACCTCCATGGACTCCTCTGTCAAGCTTCTCAAGTTTGGAGTTTAATCAGAGCAAGCATGCAGTGTTGCACTTTGGGAGTTCTAGCAGAATCACTTTGGTGTTGCACTTTGGTACTTTGTGAGGGCTAGCAGAATCAAGGGATATGGGGAGAAGGCAGGAACGGGGTACTGATTGTGGATGATCAGCCATGATCACATTGAATGGCGGTGCTGGCTCGAATGGCCGAATGACCTACTCCTGCACCTATTGTCTATGTATCTATGTATCTATGTGTTTGTGAAAGAATGAAATAGCTGCATTATTCCATCTTCCAGCAAAGCTGAAAGGTTTAAAGTGATGATGTGTATGCAATTTCTATGTGAATGCTGATATATGTGAATCAGTAAGTAGATCTATTATCAGTGAAAAATCAGAGCCACAAACATTAGAAACTGCTACTTACCGTAATTTCCAATTACAGAGTTTGAAATGGCATTCAATTATACAGTGTACTTCGTTCAGCAGAAGGCACTGTTAAGGTGATGGTGGTTTGCAAGACAATAATCTAATTAAAGGTTCAGAGAACCATTCGGAAATTACAATTGTGAGCAGCCTAACCGAACCATATCCACCCAGAATCGGATCTTTCTGGCATAACTTAATATAAACTTTATTCAATACAATGTGGATTTCACAGAATTCCTTGTTATTCTGGACGGCAGAGGGAGAGATAAATTTCCGACTTTTACATGATACATTTATCATTGCCAAATTTAATGTCTTTCTTCATTTAGTGTCTAACTTGCAAGAAGACTGAAGGTGCTGTATTTACTGTATTCTTGAATATTTTTATTAGATTCCTGAGAAAGAATGCTCCATCAGCAGAATAAATGCTAAGGTACTGCATTCTTTACAGGTAAACGAGAGGACTTAGCTTGTGAATATTCAAATATCGCACCATAGACAGGAAATACAAATTGTTTGCAACCACCATTTAGATGCAAAGAATAACCTTAGATCCAAGATTGTCATCAATTTGAGCGTCATCTTGAGGAAGGGTATTAACACACGTGCTGTTAGTGTCCATCTGGAATGACGTAAACGGTATGGACATCAAACTGTGCGATGCTAATTGAGCATCTCCACCGCCATCAAGGCGGAGAAAAAATATCTATACCTATTCATGTGTATCAATGCATTTTCATGCCTTTTGTTAATACTGTAGAGCTGGGTATATGCATAACAGCTCCAGCGCAACTTGCAGGGGTCTCCCACAATTTACAGATTGATTTGACCCAACCCAAAACATGTTAGAAACATAGAAATTAGGTGCAGGGCATTCGGCCCTTCGAGCCTGCACCGCCATTCAATATAATCATGGCTGATCATCCAACTCAGTATCCCGTACCTGCCTTCTCTCCATACCCCCTGATCCCTTTAGCCACAAGGGCCACATCTAACTCCCTCTTAAATATAGCCAATGAACTAGCCTCAACTACCTTCTGTGGCAGAGAATTCCAGAGATTCACCACTCTCTGTGTGAAAAATGTTTTTCTCATCTCAGTCCTAAAAGACTTCCCCCTTATCCTTAAACTGTGACCCCTTTTTTCTGGACTTCCCCAACATCGGGAACAATCTTCCTGCATCTAGCCTGTCCAACCCCTTAAAAATGTTGTACATTTCTATAAGATCCCCCCTCAATCCTCTAAATTCTATCCATGTTATCCAGGGATGCTGCCTGACCCGCCAAATTATTCCAGTGTTTTATGTCCTTTTGTGTAAACAATTACAATTACAGATTTGTATCTGATTGCCTTCATTTAATATCAACAATGTTTGATTCAACCCATGTGGTTTGGTGCTTTCTGGAATCGTTTAATTTGCAAATATCCACTGGCAAATGCTATAAAATGTTCTCATGAATTTAAAGAATCTGCATGAAGAAATGGCTGCAGGGCATAACTGGGGTGTAGGAATTACCTTAACCAACTCGCATCAATGGCAGATTGATTGAAAAGCACGACAAGATGCGCACTTTCACAGGATCTGGAGAAAATGCCACAGTGCTGCTGATGGAGAGTTCCAGTCTTTACACCCAAAAAGAATGAAACACTGTAGATATATGTCCATATCCAGAATGGTACGACTCTTAGGAGATATTGCACTCCCGTATACATGCTGTTTTTCGTCATGGTTTACAAGGTGTGGATGGAGCAGGGTGAGCAAGTAACTACAATATCTATCTATCTATCTATCTATCTATCTATCTATCTATCTATCTATCTATCTATCTATCTATCTTCTATCTATTATTATATATATAAAACTCAAATCCGTCCGTCCGCCTGCAGTACGGATCCCTTCCTGCCTTTCGATTCATGCCCGATACTCGCAGATGTCCAATCGGAATGGCCGATGCTCGCAGATGTCCAATCGGAATGGATTCATTTGCATGTACGGCTGCCGGCTGCATTTCTTCCTTTGATTCATTGCCACGCCCAATCCAGATGCTCAATCTCCGAGATATTTTCCATTTCGGTAGAGATTTCGCTTTTCTTTCTAAGTATCTGCTCCTCATTTCATTTTGTCGTGTTGAAGTACATGTTTTTAATCAAATCCTTTCCCCCCCCCCCACCAAGTATTTCAAAAATAAACAGGCTTCTCCATTTACATGTCAGCTTCCAACACACTTCGAAACAAAGTTGCAAGAGAGGAACACTGAACTTTTCACTGCTGCCGCAGGCAGGGGAGGGCTGCAATCTTACATTTGGGAACGGGCTCAGTTCCAATGGAGGAGACGGGTGCATGGTGGAATATTGGGTTGGGGGATCACACCATTGGGGGAGCAGACCCAACGGGTCTGCACTTGTATATATATAAAACTCAAATCAGTTAGCCTGCAGTACGGCTGCATTTCTTCCTTTGAAAATAAACAGGCTTCTCCATTTACATGTCAGCTTCCAACACACTTCGAAACAAAGTTGCAAGAGAGGAACACTGAACTTTTCACTGCTGCAGCAGGCAGGGGAGGGCTGCAATCTTACATTTGGGAACGGGCCAACGGGTCTGCACTTGGTCTAGTATATATTTAAAACTCTGGGGCTATCCGTCCGGCTGCCGTCCGGATCCCTTTCTGCCTTTTGATTCGTGACCGATACTCGCAGATGTCCAATCGGAATGGCCGATGCTCGCAGATGTCCAATCGGAATGGAACCATTTGCATGTACAGCTGCCGGCTGCATTTCTTCCTTTGATTCATTGCCACGCCCAATCCAGACGCTCAATCTCCGAGATCCTTTCCATTTCGGTAGAGATTTCGCTTTTCTTTCTAAGTATCTGCTCCTCATTACATTTCGTCGTGTTGAAGTACACGTTTTTAATCAAATCCTTCTCCCCACCCCCAAGTATTTCAAAAATAAACTGGCTTCTCCATTTACATGTCAGCTTCCAACACACTTCGAAACAAAGTTGCAAGACAGGAACACTCTGAACTTTTTACTGCTGCAGCAGGCAGGGTGGTGCCATTGGATTTTTTTTTAATCCACTGCTGAGGGAGGCAGGGCAGTGCTGGAATCTTACTTTTGAGAACCGCTTCAGTTCCATTGGAGGAGAAGGGTGCATGGTGGAATATTGGGTTGGGGGATCACACCATTGGGGGAGCAGACCCAACGGGTCTGCACTTGGTCTAGTATCCTATAAATGAGAAACACAGCACAGTGGACTAATGACAGATGGAATGAATGATCAGCACTGTTAAAGAGATGCAAGTCAAACACAATGCGTTGTCCTGAATAATGGTGGACTTCTTTAAAGTTGTATCCATCCAAACACTTGGATATCCTATAGCCACCCCTGATTTGTACATTGTTGGTGGTGGAAATGTCTTGGGGTGTCAAGAGGCAAGTCGCTCATTGCAGGACACCCCAGCCTGTTCTTGTAGGCAAGATAGACACCAAATGCTGGAGTAACTCATCGGTGACCCAGTATCTCTGGAGAAGAGGAATAGGGTGGCGTTTCAAGTCAGAAACCTTCTTCAGACTGTGTCCATCTTCAATAGAAACCAACATCCACAATTCCTTCCAACACACTGTGTTTGTAGCCATTGTACTTACCTGGCTGGTCCAAACGACTTGTCAATGGTAGGGCCTGATGGAGGACTCAGCAATGGAAATATCAATAAACATCGAGAGTAAAGGGCAGAGACTTGCTTATTGGAGTTGGTCAATGCCTGACACTTATGTGGCCTGAATATTACTTACCCCTTATCAGCCCATGCTGAATGGATCGAATGCATACCACAAGAAGTCATGTGCTGCTGTAATTACTTCCCACATATTTTTTGAGAAGTTGTGAATGGAATTGAACATTTTGTAATAAGTGAACATCCTCTAATCAGGAAAGGAAGGTCATTGATGAAGCAGCTTAAGATGCTTGTGCTAAGGACAGTGGACAGTGCCCTGAAGAGCAAACGTCCTGGGGCTGTGATGATTGCCATCCGACAACTACACGCATCTTCCTTATGCACAAAATGACTCCAACCACTGGAATGCTTCTTTTTTAATGCTAAAGCGATTTTGTCAAATACTGTTTTGACGTCAAGGGCCACAGCTCTCACATCACCCATGGATTCAGTTCTTTGGTCCATATTTGGATCATGGCTGTGATGAGTTCCAGGGTCAAGTGGTCCAAGCGAAATTAAACTGGACATCAGTGAATAGGTGAGGTCATAATGAGCTGCATCTGCCGATTTACAAAAAAAAGCCAGAGTGCTGGAATAACTCAGCGGGTCAGGCGTATCTTTGGATAAAGTGGATTAGTAATGTTTCGGGTCGGAACCCTTCTTCAGACAGATTATAGTGGGAGTGGGTGGGGGGGGGGGGGGGGGGGGGGGGGGGAAGAAGAGGTGAGGGCACGGCAAAGCCTGAGGATGGGTCCCAACCTGAAATGTCACTGATCCATGTTCTCATGAGATGCTACCTGACCCACTGGGTTACTTCAGCACCTTGTGTCTTGTTTTAAATCAGTTAATAGGTATTGGAGAGTAAATATCGCTTGACTGCACTGTTGATGACTGTAATTAATCAGATTAGATTTGATCTGCCTTTAATGAGCAGGATAGAGCTTTCCACATTATCAGGTAGATGCCAGTGTTGTAACGAAAGTGCAACAGCTTGGCTGCAAGTCCAGATAGTTATGGAATGCATGTCTTCACTATCAACACTGGAATGTTGTCTGGTCCCATAGCTTTTGCCATATTCAGTGCCGACTTTAGCATTAATGGTTGAGCCCCAACATTCAACCTGGAAGGACATACAATGGAGAAAATAGCTACATTTATGAAATGTACATTTTAACATCCCTCAGGCTGATTGCTCCCACTGACCTTCATTAAATCTTAGCCAGCATGTTTGCCACCTTCCGCAGAGCGTGCAGGAGCTGCCATTGCTGAGTAGTGTGTCAGTCGATAAACCGTGCAAAGCAACCGCACCACAGTGGCATCAGGCGGCCATGGGAGTGAGGGAAAGCAAGGCCGGGTATGGTGCGAAGAGGGATGTGGTGTGGGGAAGGTAATCTCTCTAGGAGATGAGGAGAGCACCCTGAATTATGATCTGGTCTGGTGGGTCTATGTAGTGTGTGGTCTCCAGCTACTTCAAGGCAAGGCCAGTAATCACAGCATCAACACCAAGGTGGGTAGGGGGGGGGTGGTGGGGGGGGAACTCATCTGTTTCAGTGATTTATGTGAAGTGTAGCAAAACTATGGCAGAATTTGTTGTCAAGATATCGGTTTAGTTTAGAGATACAGTGCAGAAACAGGCCCTTAGGCCCACCGAGTCTGCGCCGACCAGTGATCCCCGCACGCTAACACTATCCTACACACACTAGGGACAATTTGGAATTTTATCTAAGACAATTAACGTACAAATCTGTACATCTTTGGAGTGTGAGACGAAACCAGAGCACCCGAAGAAAACCTACGCAGGTCATGGGGAGAACGTGCAAACTCCGTACAGACAGTACCCGTAGGCAGGATCGAATCCGGGACTCTGGCCCTGTAAGGCAGTAACTCTACCACTGCGCCACAGTGCTTAAAGTTCCCAATGGGGCGACATTAATTTGTACATGGGCAGCAATTTGCTGCTGGATTTGCTCCCGGTTGGACTGTAGATTAAAAAAATAAAAAAGCTACAGGTTGCAGGAATGCCTTTACAATCCAAAATCTGCCTGGGAACATGACTGGGTGCACCTCACTATAATGCCATATTCAGATGCATGATTAACACTGCATAAAATGTCAAGCAGATGTGTACTGCCACAACTATCTCAACTACACTTCTTCCCACCCTGCTTCCTGCAAAGACTCTATCCCCTACTCCCAGTTCCTCTGTCTATGCCGCATCTGTGCCCAAGATGAGGTGTTCCATGTTAGAACATCCGAGATGTCCTCATTCTTTAGGGAACAGGGGTTCCCCTCTCCCATCATAGATGAGGCCCTCACTCATGTCTCCTCGGTACCCCGCAGCTCCGCCCTTGCTCCCCCTCCCCCTAGTCGCAACAGAGACAGTGTCCCCCTAGTACCTTACCTTCCACCCCATCAGCTGACGCATGCAACATATAATCCTCCGAAATTTCCACCACCTCCAACAAGATCCCACTATGAGCCACATTTTCCCATCTCCACCCCTTTCCGCCTTCTGCAGAGACCATTCCCGCCGTAACTCCCTGGTTACTCATCCTTTCCACCCAAACCACCCCCTCCCCAGGTACCTTCTCCTGCAACTGCAAATGGTGCAACACCTGCCGCTATACCTCCTCTCTCGACTCTGGACAGGGACCCCGACAGTGCTTTCAGGTGAGGCAGAGGTTCACTTGCACCTCCTCCAACCTCATCTACTGTATCCGTTGTTCAAGATGTGGACTCATACATCGGCGAGACCAAACGCAGACAGAGATCGTTTCGCGGAACACCTTCCTCAGCCCACGCGAACCAACCTGATCTCCCGGTTGCTGGACACTTTAATTCTCCTTCCCATTCCTGCACAGACCTTTCTGTCCTCGGTCTCCTCCATCGGTCAGAGTGAGCCCAAATGGCAAATTGGAGGATATAAAAAGGAAATTAGCTGAAGTAAATATTGCTCACGTAAAGTATGTGACTGAGAAATTAATAAATGGGAAATAAAGAAATGACAATGGTTTCAAATAAGAAGTTGATACCTGTTGTCATTGTCAAGGTCATTAATACAACTCAGTAACATCAGAAAATCCAGGCGCAAGATTGCAATAGGAATTTAAAACAATCATTGTGCCTGGCAAACTAAATCGGACTAAAGGCTAACAAGCTCCCTAAGCATGACGGCACGTTCGTAAGATCTGGAAACAAATGTATTGGATGCATTAATTATGATCTTCTGAAGTTTCCCAGATTCTGGAAAGTTCTCAATGGATTGGAGAACTGCAAATATAACATTCTTAATCAAGAAAAGGAAGTGTGATTGCAAGAAATCTCTGCCAGTTAGGGTACATTTTTCCCCGGGAAACTATCGGAATCCACTATTAAAGAAGTATAGTGAAACATTTAGAAAACTATAATACATTCAAGCATCAAAGTAATTTTATGAAAGGCAAAATTATGTTTAATAATTATTCAATTTTTGAGATATAACGGGCAGGATAGATAGAATGTAGTCAGATTTCAAAAAGGCAGTTAATAAGGTGCCACATAGAGGTTTACTATACAAATGAACAATCGGATTAATTTAGATTGGTGTCATGGTTGGCACAGACATGGTAGCCCAAGTGACTTATTTTACAGTTTGATGTTGTTCTATGCAATAGCTCATAATAATATGGACTAAAACATTAGCATGATGAAGGAATGGTAAATCAACAGGAAACATTTGGGATAAATGGGTCACCTGCAGGCTGGTAAGCTATAACTGAAGGGATGCCACAGAGATCAGCACTGGGATCTCACATGCCTACAGTCTACACTGAGTTGGAAGAAGCTCTCAGGGTTTTGCAGCTGAATTTGCTGCTAATACAACGGTGGGTGGGAGTATAGGGTGTGAGGAGAACAAAGTGTTAAATATAACTCAAGTAAGTAACAAAACTTTGTAGATAGCAGTTTATAGCCAGGAAATGCGAAGCTTTTACATTTGATAGGAAATAGACAAAACAGAATACGGTTTAAAAGAGACTACAAAATAATGCTATACAGAGAGCACAGAACAGTGCAAAACAGGAACAGGCCGTTCAGCCCACAATGTCCAAACCAAACATGATGCCAAGTTAAACGAATCTCCTCTACCTGCACATGATCCATATCCCTAACTATCCATGTACATATCTAAAAGTTGCTTAAATGCCATCATCATATTTGCCTCCAGCGCCACCTCTGGCAGTGTGTTCTAGGCATCTACCATTCTTGTAAAAACTTCCCCTGCACATCTATATAATACTAAAAGTCTCTTCTTGTTTGGCTGTGTGTCTGTCAGATCAAGGAACTATGACAAAACAGTGCACAATAGCAAAATATTTTTGAAGAATCTTATTCAGCTTTTTCCCGTGATCGTTAGTATCAATTTTCTTCACATATGATGTTATATTTCACGTTATTGATATTTAAAGTTTAAAAAAGGACAATTTTGAAAATAATAAATGCCTGTGAGAGTGAGACTTTTCTAGCAGCTTCCAGTGATGATGTTACAACGGCATCTCACGGTCGTCCTCCGTCGATGGGATCTCATTCACACAAGCTGTCGTGAAAATTCCGAAAATGGAAAATGACATCACAACGTGATCACTGCTGCAAATACAGAAGCTATGAGAGTTGACGGAGTGGGGGATGGGAGGAGAAGACATTTTATTTAAACATTGTCTTTAATGGGAGAGTGTGAAAGGGGAGAGGTGAGGGAGGGAGTGACTGAGGGGAGGGAAAAGGAGAGGGAGAGAGGTGACAGAGAGACAATGGGTTCAGCAGCTTCAAGGGGAGTAAGGAGAGGGGGAGAATTTTGTCCCACCACCCCCACCATATGGCAAGGATTGATTGGCTCAAGGGAGCGCCGACGCCGACCCAAAAGTCGAGTCCATTCATTGGCTCCGGGAAGCGCCAACTGCCCCTCCCACGTGGGAAAGATTGATAGCATTGGGGGAACGGGTTATGTTGAGGGAATGGGTGAGTGGTGTAAATGGGTTGCATTGGGGGAACGGGTGAGTGGTGGAATATTGCGTTGGGTAAATGGGGCAAAACGGGTCAGGGGGTAGGTAGCGGAGAGAGGTTATGGAGGGTGGGAGGGAATGACTGAGGGTAGAGAGTGACTGAGGGTAGGGGAAAGGAGAGTGAGGGAGGGAATGGAGGAGGAGTGGAGGTGAGGGGAGTGAAGGGAGGGTGAAGAGGAGGAGGAGGGAGTGTTGGTGGATGAGGGGAAATGAGCCGCACTTGCGCAGTTGGGGGTGATGGGTGAGTGGTGGAATATTGCGTTGGGCGAACGGGTTACGTTGGGGAATGGTTGATTGGCTCCAAGGGGGCGCCTGTCTCCGGGGTGAGCGCCGACGCCGCGTTCGGGGACCAGCCCTCCCGTGTGACGCCGTTCCCCCGCCCCCCCCCGCATTGGGGAATGGGGCCCAACAGGAGCCACTTGGTCTAGTCTCCTTTAAAATTTGCCCCTCTCATCTTAAACCTCTGTCCTCTAGACATTGAAATTTAAAGAGAGATATCTGTGTTCTTGTCCACAAAACACAGAAAATTAGCATACAGATATTCCTAGCAATTACGAAGGCAAATGGAAAGTTGTCATAAATTACAAAGGCAACCAGGTATAAATTAGAGAAACATTGCAAAAACTCTGCAGGGCTCTGGTGAAACACCTGGACTAATATATACACCTGGTCAATATATTTTGTCTTCTTTAAGGAGGAATAAGTTTGCATTGAAGCAGTTCAGGAAATGATCACTGGACAGATTCCAATTATGATGGGGTTAGAAACATAGAAAAATAGGAAAATAGGTGCAGGAGCAGGCCATTCAGCCCTTTGAGCCAGCACCACCATTCAGTTTGCTCATTGGTCTATCTTGTGCCCTTATCTGTAACCTTTACAGTGATTGCAATCGACAAATTAAGGCTTAAAACTAACACATTCTAAAGGCGCACCAGATTTCTGCTAAAAATATTAATTAAATGTTATGACTTCAGAAATATGAGGGAAGGTTTTAATAAGGCTGCCCTTTACATAACTCCATGCATGTGAAAATTTGAAGTCTCTTCCTCGTGGGCAAATGTTGAACCAATTAAAATGTCAAGATTTCAATCGTTAACCCAGGCTACGGTCAGTCGTGTAATTTAATCTGCAACATTTTTTCTTGAATGCACCCACTTTTTCTGGCACTGTTAATGCCGTTCTTCAGGCTGATGGAATTGGATTTTGTAACTCTTCCATTTCTCTACTCTTCTGTAAGTATAAATGATCCTTAAGACTGAACCCAAACATCTAGTGCACTCTGCCCTTTGTCTTACGTGATCTTAATGAACACAGCAGCTTTGTCTCATGTAACAAAGAGCTCAATAGTGGGAACAATCTGGAGGGGTCAGAATTTACAGCCTGATTTCTTTGCTCCCAGGGTGAGAGGAGAGCCTTGTGCACTCTTAAAAATGAAGCGCATAAAAGATTTGTTGTGGCTGCAGACTGCGCCTGCAGGTCCTCAACTTTCCGGGGCTGTCAGCTTTAAAGCCAAGCACAGTCACTTCCCATATTTACATAAATTAAACCTTAGTTTTCCTGTCACAAATTTGACCAGACCAGAATATTTAATTGACTGTAAAATACTTATGGGCTCAAGGTCATGAAACGTATTAAAAAAATTGCAA
Source organism: Leucoraja erinaceus (assembly GCF_028641065.1). Classification (NCBI taxonomy): domain Eukaryota; kingdom Metazoa; phylum Chordata; class Chondrichthyes; order Rajiformes; family Rajidae; genus Leucoraja; species Leucoraja erinaceus. Next base: position 102,216,661 of record NC_073377.1, read on the forward strand.
TCTTTCGTTCTTTCTCTCGGACATAATGAAGCCTCACAGTAAAATATGCAAATGTTGGGCACGGCGACCATACGATATTGCATTGTTACCGTTACTCTTTCTAATTATTGCCCCTGGTCCTCGGGAGATGTGCTGGAGAATGCGATTGCCATTGTAGATCTGGCCATGTAGGCTGAGAAGGTGCAAGCTAATTCAGATGGTACACAAAAATGCTGGAGAAACTCAGCAGGTGCAGCAGCATCTATGGAGCGAAGGAGATAGGCAACATTTCGGGCCAAAGTTTCGGCCCGAAATGTTGCCTATCTCTTTCGCTCCATAGATGCTGCTGCACCCGCTGAGTTTCTCCAGCATTTTTGTGTACCTTCGATTTTTCCAGCATCTGCAGTTCCTTCTTAAACAAGCTAATTCAGATTATGCTGACCACGGCTGGGTTGATAGTAGGGTTACCAACTGTCCCGTATTAGCCGGGACATCCTGTTTTTTGGGCTAAATTGGTTTGTCCTTGTCCCGTATTTGACTGCTACTACACAGGTCGAGAGGACTGTCAGGTTGGAGCACCGCGTCCGGCCCCGCCTCACCCGTCCCAACATAGTGCAGCCCATGGAGTGCAGCAGCAGCTCCTCGCCCTGGGCCGCAACGTCTTAGCTGGCCCGCCGGCTGGGCTTTGTGTGCAGTCCAGCAGCCGGGCCAACTTATCGCTCACCCAGTCACGGCCGAGTCGGTCAACGAATTGCCGTCGGGAATTTGTCCCGTATTTTGACCTTTTGTCCCTTATTTCATAGTGAGAAAGTTGGCAACCCTAGTTGGTAGTCAAAACTCTGCAAATGACCTGAATGACTTTGCACTAAAGAGATCAATAATCAATGCACGCTTGATTCTCATCCAGTTGGATAATGCAAGTACACAATTGTCCTTGCAAGCTAGAATCAGTTCAGCTGTGATAACTACACAGTCAAACAGCTAACTGCATGCATAATCCAGACCTATGGACCAGATAATATAATCACAGAGACAGCAGAAAACAAACAACAATAAAGAAACCAAAAAAATGAATTAATAAACATAAAGTTTATAAACTCTGACCCAATCAAAATAGCAGGAACGGAAACATTAAATGTTCATACCATTGAGTTGTATGCTACAGGTGCACAACCTTTTATCCGGAGTTCCGGGAAACCGAAAAACTCCGAAAACCGGCCATTTTCCCCCAGAATGTCGTCTGCACACCAAAGCTCGCGTTTGGCGCCAAACTTGACCCGAAACGACCCACGGTCAACCCAGGTCTGTACTACTGTAGTGGCTGCCTCCTCCCCGGAGACCGGGGAGACACTTAAACATCTGTAAATCATTGCTTAAATGTTAGTCAGTTAGTTTGGAGGGCTTTTATGTGAAGGGGGGGGGGGGGGGGGGGGGGGGGGTGAAGGGGGTAAACTTTAATTCTTAGTCCCCTACCTGGTCGGAGAGGGGGCAATGCCTAACCGGGTCGCCGTGCAGTAAGCTCCGCAGCGCTGTGGCCGCCAACTCCCAGATGGGGCTGCAGGCGTCTGGCCGCGGGCGGCGCCGGTTGTAGCTCCGATCCTTGCAACTCTATCCCTGATTCAGATTTCAATTTAATTGTCATTGTCAGTGTACAGTACAGAGACAACGAAATGCATTTAGCATCTCCCTTGAAGAGCGACATAGCAAACGATTTGAATAAATAATAATAAGTGGGGGGGGGGGGGGGGGGGGGGGGGGGGGTGATTGGCAGTCACCGAGGTACGTCCCTGGCTGCGAGGCACTCCAAATCCACCACCGCCCGCGGCCGGACGCCCGCAGCCCCAGCTCCGCGAATGTTGGGAGTCGGCAGCGTCGCAGCGCTGGGATACCAGCGGGGAGCGGGCAATGCCTTACCGGGTCGCCGTGCGGTACGCTCCGGAGCGCTGTGGCCGCCGACTCCCAACATTCGCGGAGCTGGGGCTGCGGGCGTCCAGCCGCGGGCAGCGCTGGATTTGGAGCGCCTCGCAGCCAGGGGTAGAGTTGCCTGGGTCGGAGCTCCAACCGGCGCCGCCAGCGGCCGGACGGAGCCCCCAGCTCCGCGATGTTGGTAGTCGCCGACCAGGTAGGGGACTAAGAATGAAAGTTTCCCCCTTCACACCCCACCGCCACCACATAAAATCCCTCCAAACTAACTGCCTAACATTTATGCAATGATTTACAATGATTCCCTGGTCTCCGGGGAGGAGGCAGCCGCTCCAGACTTTTCAAGCCGCCCGCGCTACCTACCTAATCTACGCTAAAAATCTTCCATTCGGAAATCCGAAAATGTCCGAAATCCGACAAGTGTCTGGTCCCAAGGCTTTCGGATAAAAGGTTGTGCACCTGTACTAAGAAATACGATATGTTCTTCCAATTTGTATTTGGACTCTCCATAGTAATGGAGAAAGTCGAGCGCTGACAGATTAGTCTGGGAGTGGGACAGGGTCAAAATGCAAACAGAAACTCAAGATGTCTATGCAGACAGGATGCATGTTTTCTGCAATATGACTGTCCAAACGTCACTTGGACTTGCCAGGGAGGCTAGATAGAGAGCAAAGAAGACTGGAGACCAGGCTGGATGAAATGCAAATAAACCTCTACCTCCTGTGGAAGGGCTATTTATGTCCTTGGATAGTGATGAGAGAGGAGTTATACTTCCTAGAGTTGCAAGAGAAAGTTCCAGGGAATTGGAGGGATAAGTGGAGAGGAATATATGGACCAGGAAGTCATGAGGAAAGAGATCCCTACAGAAAGCAGAAAGTGGGGATGCAAGAGAAGATGTGACTGCTGGTGGGATCACATTGGCTCCGAGGGAAATGGCTGAGGATGATGTGTTGGATGTGGAGACTGATGGGGTGAAAGACAAGGATCAGGGGAACCCTATTGCTCTTCTGGGGGAGGATTTGTGACAGCAGACAAATCGCAAATAGAGGAAATACATACGGGGACTCCATCAACTTTGGTACACATGAAGTTTCCAAATTAAGGGCAGATTAGAGCTGAAGACCTCTTCTTGAGAACAGGTGCAATGGAGACAAAGACATCGAGTGAAAGGGATGGCATCTTTACAGGATGGTGGGAAGAAGTGATGTAGTTGCAACAGCTGTGGGAGTTAGTGGATGTGCAGAAGATGTCAATGGCAAGTCTGTCTCTCGAGATGAAAACAGAGAGCTCCAGAAAATGAAGAGCAGTGTCAAAGATAGTCTGTGGGGATTTGAGGACAGGGTGGAAGCTGGTGGCAAAGTCGAAGAAATTGGCAAGTCCTGCATGAGCGCAGGAAGCAGCACCAATGCAGTCATCCATGTAGCAGAGTAAAAGTCAAAAGGGCGGGAGGGGGGATGGGGAGGGAGCACCAACATTTGTATGGGACAAGGGAGAAACTAGGCCACTGTAAATTCCCGTGGTTACCCCTTTACGTAGAAAGTAAATGGAATTGAAAGAAACTTTGTTGATGGGAAGGATAGGTTCTGTTCATCAAATGAGTGTGTTAGTGGAAGGGAACTAATTGGGCGTTTGTTCAAGAAAGGCGTGGAAGGTGGAGATGGAGATGTATTGATACTGGGCGTCCAAAGTAAAGATGAGCCAGTTGTGATGAGGGTATTAGAAGCCATCAGAATGGTGGTGGGCATGAGAGGTGTCCTGCATGTAAATGGGAAGGAACTAGAAAAGGGAGACGAAATGGAGCCCAGATAAGTAGTAATGAATTCAGTGGGGCAAGAGCAATGGGCATATCAGAGCACAGTGCTTATTATGGATCTTAGCTCATTGATAGAAGCAGGCAGTACAGTGTTGTTAAAACAATGCAAATACATGGAATCTGGAAATATTTAGCGGATCAGGTAACATCTCTGGAGAGGAAGGCAGTTTCTCTGCTCTGATAGCTTTCGATTTTATCACCATGCAATTCAAACCAGATTTATGAAACTATTAGATTTATTGATAATTGATTTATTTGACGCACTTAATTATGGCTTCGGTCCTTAAATGAACTGGATGAAATGAGAACAAGTCCAAAATTCAATATCCTTCGGAATGATTCTTCCAAGAAAGTGCAGTGTGGCGTTCAATGCCTTTTGCAGCACTCATTCAGGTTTGTGCTGATCTAGACTAATTCTACTTGCCCATATCTGACAATATCCATAAATTATCTTGATGATTTCAGTTAATGCCTTTGAGGAGAGCACGTTCCAGATATCCACTTCTTTCTGAATCAAATGTACTTCCGAGTTCATTACTAAAGAGTTTAGTTGCCTTTTACACTGACCTGGCTGAACAACTGAGAGCACAGCTTTCCTCTTTGCCCCAGAAATGACATCTTTTGACGGTTCTCCTCTCTCAGATACCGAACCCCTTTCCTTCAAGTCTGCCAGCAAATTCCCACACTTCTGAGTAACATTTGACCTCTCCCTTGCAAATACCATCCCTTCTACAATATGCCTACACTGCTCATAGATCCTGACATTGGTCTTACAGTATCTCCTCAATTTGCGTTTGTTTCCTGGAACACTTAGCTCGCATTAATCCAGTCAGGTTACCACCATGACATCAACTGTCAAGGTCCCAAGATCTGGTATCCCCACCCAACACTCACCCGTTTTTTTTTAATCGTCCCCTCTCCTTTTCACTCTACGTTTTCTGGAATGTTTTTTTGTTTTGACTGTTTTTAATTATTTATATAATTTAGACTCCTCGATCAAATCATTCCTTGGTCATATTCATTCTGTTTTTACCACCCTCTTCTCATAGCGTGTGCACTGAGATGATTCCAGTGAATGAGTCACTGCCCGCCCAAAGATAGTCCTGTTACCTACGGATGGCATCCAGCACTCATTGCACTGTTCCTGATGCAGCCTGTATGAAAGCTGACACAGTCACTAAACTTTGGAAATGCTGCAATTTGGAGCATTGTGTGCAATCAGGCCGCCCCATAACCGGAAGGATAAGGAAGCTTTTGAGAGGGTATAGAAAAGATTTGCCAGGAAGCTGTCTGGACTAGATGATACTAGCTATAAGGAGAGGTTGGACAAATCTGAATTGTCGCTTTTGGACGTCGTAGGTTATGGGGAGACCCGAGTGAAGTATACACAGAATGGAGAGGCACAAATAGGAAGACAGTCAGAACCTTTCTCTCAGGATGGCTATGTGAGACTAGAGGGCACAGCTTTATGGTCAGAGGGAGAAAGTTTAAAGGAGACATCCAGGGCAGGTTTTTTTTTACACAGAGTACTTGCTACTGGGAACACACAGCATGGATGGTGATGGAGGCAGAGATAATAAAGGCATTTAAGAGGCCTATAGATAAGCACATGGATATGCAATGAATGGAGAGATATGGATCACATACAGGCACAGAAAATCAGTTTAATTTGATACTATGTTCAGCACAAACATTGTGGGCCGAAGGGCTTGTTCCTTTGCTGTACTGTTCTATGTTCTATGACTGTAGCAAAAGTTCTACATTCCAGGTCACTTGAGACAAAGCGCAAATGTTGCTTTTGCACCCCTTATCCTAGTCATATACATATTACAGAAACCTATGTTTTCAGTTCCTCCACAGTTCACCACCATTAAAATAATATTTCAATTTGACATTCGCAGTAACGAAATGGTGATCTCATTTTCCCCTATCTAAGTCTGTTTGCTAGAGTCTGCTGATTTATTTAGTCACATTCCCTCCCTATTCCCATCCATAAAACCTATCATTCCTCCTTACAGAATGCCATCAACAAATGTTCTTATGCAAAATTAACGTTCTTTTATCCATGCAGAAGCTTCACTAAATAGCTCCGGGACAAACAACTTGTCATGCTGCATCAATCATGGTCAAACCTTTTACCCCTGCCCTCCACTTGTGACTCACAACCAACTATCAAGATAGGTCACAAAGTCATAATCTCTAGTGCACATTATCATTTTTGATAATAATTTACAAATTTGCGACCAGAAATGCATGTAGATGATATCTTTAGACGCCTAACTGTATAACTTAGGCATGAACTAATTTTCATATAAATCACCGATCATCTGTGATAAACTGAGACTTGTACAAATGCTTATTCATTCAGTATCAGATGATTTATTCCAGGAACTGCCTCACAAATAATGTTCATCTGACAGTTCTGCAGTTATCTGGTTTCCTCAACTCCCCCTTCTTAAATAACAGTGTGACAATTACAATTTTCCAATCACAAGTCCCAATCCATGAACCTTGAATTCAGGAAATAGTGATTAATACTTTAGCAATTTGCTCACCTATTTTGTTTAATAGCCCAGGGTGCTTCTTGTGCTGTGCAATTAATTTAGCACCTTCATATCTTCTGGAGCTCCCATCAGCATGTTAAACCTATATTCACAATACTTCACCTTAATATTATGTTGTTCAAAATGTTCTCTTGGATAGAACCTCAATTTGCGAGACGAGATTATGTCAATGTAATACTGGATGCGTTTTGCAATTCAAGAGGAGAATGTTTGATCATTTTGCAGATTACTCCTTTGTGAAATATCGGTACAGATTTAAGCTGAGGTAATAAAAAATTCAGCAGGATAATATTTTCTGAAACTTTGAGGAATCAGAATATGGGGAAGCAACAGAGTAGTTCATATTGATCATTTCAGTTTCAGTTTCAGTTCAGTTTTAGTTTATTATCACGTGTACTGAGGTACAGTGAAAAGCTTTTGTTGCGTGCTAACCAGTCAACGGAAAGACAATATATGATTACAGTCGGGCCAATCACAGTGTACAGATAAGGGAATAACGTTTAGTGCAAGATAAGGCCAGCAAAGTCCAATCAAAGAAGGACTATGTCCCCAATGGTCCCCAATGAGGTAGATAGTAGTTCAGGACTGCTCCCTAGTCGCAGTACGATGGTTCAGTTGCCCGATAACAGCTGGGAGGACACTGTCCCCGAATTTGGAGGTGTGTGTTTTCACACTTTTATACGTTTTGCCCGATGGGAGAGGAGAGAAGAGGGAGTGGCCAGGGTCCTTGATTATATGCTGTTGGCCTTGCTGAAGCAGCAAAGTATAAATGTAGTCAATGGAAGGGAAGTTGGTTTGTGTGATGGGCTGGGCTGTGTCCACAATTCGCTGCAATTTCTTGCGATCTTTGATGGAGCTGTTCCCAAACCATGCTGCGATGCATCCCAATAAAATGCTTTCTACGATGCATCCATAGAAGTTGGTGAGGGTTGAGGATTCAGAATAAATTGTAACTTTGCTAAATTATTTTCAATTTAAGGAGATACAGTTGATCTACTCAGGACTTCAAAAGATTAAATAGGCAGAAATGGCTCGATATGATAGCAAAAGTTCGCACTTCATCCTTTTTTATTAAGATAAAAAACTATTGCCACAAATTATACCAGGCAAGGTAGGTTTAGAAGATGAGTCGATACTGAGGCTCAAAATAATGTTTTAATAAAATAAAGCTTGTGCCAGTGTGTTTCACTTGTGATGTTAAGTGTAATTCAATGTTCAATAAAATCATGTCAGCGTAATTAAAATCAGTTTGCTTTAATTGTGTATTGGGCATTTATATATACGATTCCAATAATTAAACTATTTGACTTTTGCCAATTAATAATAATTAAAAATACCAAAATACATATTCTATTAAAAGAACAGACTGTTGAGCAGAACAGGAGATGATAATCCTGATTTAAATGTTAACACAAGGGGAAATCCATTCAGATAAAACATTTTAAACAGAATGGTACAAAAGGAAATTGAGAAACAACCAAAATGTGGAATGCCACACTCTAATGTAATGATTGAGCAAAGAACCTCGCAGGCTTTGTCCAATCCAGCTTTCTTCTCCTGCTACAACCAGTCTGAAGAAGAGTCCTGACCCAAAACATTGACTATCATTGATATCCTTCAGAGTCGCTGCCTGACCCACTGAATTTTACTCAAGAATCTCTGATGGTTAGATCAAAATAACTCTCAGGACAAATCTTAGGCTTCTCCCTAGATAACCTATTGGAGCTGGTTATCTGTACAATGAGGAAAACCAGTTGGTTTTTCACCCCGCCGAGATCTATAAAGAATGGACAATCCAATCTAATGAATGAATACGCTTCGAGAAGGGCAAGAAACTGATCTATTCAAAAATGTGTTGGATAAAGAGGAAAAGTTGTATAATAGTTATCACCTTTAAAAGTGTTAAACCAGCATTACCTTTTCCACTGATGCAGCAACACCAGCCTTGGGCCTTTATGAATGGGAATGAGGTGCCAAGAGACAGCCCGGGCAATTACCTTGAAGGTTGCAGAGGAACAGCAGCCAGAGCAGCGAGGGAGTGGATTGGCTGAGACATCCTAATTAGTTGTGTCTAGTTGTCTTGATTAGATAAAATTAAGTGCAGGTGTAGCAGAGTTGTTGAGGTGAAGTGCCTTGAGGGGTAATGTGCAAGTCTTTGGCTCAATAGACTTTGGCGCAGAGGCTACATTTATTTGGTTGTGTGTTTAATTTAACAATTATTTAAATTTATTGACGTGATGGCAGGAATAATACTACAATGCATTTGCTGCAGGATGCGGGAAGCCAGGGGCACCACTAGTGTCACTGACCACCGCACCTGTGGGAACTGTGTCCAGATGCAGCTCCTCAAGGACTGAGTTAGACAACTGGAGCAGCAGCTGGATGACCCGTGGTCCATCCGGGATGACACAAGCTTCCTGGACAGGACCTACAGTCAGGTCGTCACTCCAAGAGTACAAGAGGTGCGACGGTTAGAGAAGGAAAGGAAGGGGATGAAACTAGTGCAGGAGACCTCGATGGAAGTACCTCTTGAAAACAGGTTCACCCTCTTAAGTACAGAAAAATGCTGGAGAAACTCAGCGGGTGAGGCCGCATCTATGGAGCAAAGGAAATGGGCAACGTTTCGGGTCTCGAAGGGTTTCGACCCAAAACGTTGACTATTTCCTTCGCTCCATAGATGTAGCCTCACCCGCTGAGTTTCTCCAGCATTTTTGTCTACCTTCGATTTTCCAGCATCTGCAGTTCCTTTTTAAACACCCTCTTGGGAGCTGTCAGGGCAGACGATGATTCCAGTCTGAGCGGCGGACAGGTATGTGACTAGACACTGGCGCTGAGGTTAAACCGGCAAGACCGACGTCAGGCAGAGCCATAGTGGTGGGTGATTCCATTATCAGAGGTGCGGACAGGAGATTCTGTGGTGATAGGCAAGACTCGAGGTATGTTGCTTCCCTGGTGCCAGGGTCCAAGATGTCTCAGAGTGACTTAAGAACATCCTAGTGAGGGAAGGTGAGCAGCCGGAAGTATTTGTGCCTGTAGACACAAATGACTTAGGTAAGAAGAGGAAGGAGATTCTGCAACTTGACTATAGAGAACTAGATAGGAGGCTGAAAAGCATAACCTCTAGGGTGGTTATCTCTGGGTTGCTTCCAGTACCTCGTGCTAGTGAGGGTAGGAACAGGGAGATGGGGGATCTGAATGTGTAGCTGAGAAGTTGGTGCAGGGGGCAGGGATTTAGATCTCTAGAACACTGGGATCTCTTCTGGGGCAGGGATGACCTGTACAAAAGGGGCGGGCTGCACCTTGATTGAAGGGGGACTGACATTCTGGCAGGCAGGTTTGCTAGTGCTGCAAGTGTGGATTTAAACTAAACAGTGGGCGGGGTGGGGTCAACAGCGTGGAAGCGTATGCATGCAGTTAACGGGATAGTTTAGAAAAGTCACGTTTAAACTAACAGGGCAGGGGATGGGACAAATGCAAGGAGACAGAGGGACATAAAATGAGGACAGAAGAAAAATTTAGAAGGGAGATAAGAAAAACAAACCTGAAAGCTTTGTGCCTTAATGCGAGGAGCATTTGTAATAAGGTGAAGACAAATGTAGGTCCCTTACCAGCAGAGACAGGTGCATTTATAATGGGAAACAAAGAAATTGCAGGACAGTTAAATGAGTACTTTGGTTCTGTCTTCACTAAGGTACAACCAATCTTCTAGAAACATTAGGGGACTGAGGATCTAGTGGGAGGGAGGAACTGAAGGGAATCCACAATAGTCAGGAAATGGTGTTAGGTAAACTGTTGGGACTGAAGGCAGATAAATCCCCAGGGTCTGATGGTCTGCATCCCAGAGTACTCAAGGAAGTGGCGCTAGAAATCGTGGATGCATTGGTGATCATTTTCCAATGTTCTCTCGACTCTGGATCAGTTCCTGTGGACTGGAGGGTAGCCAATGTTACCCCACTTTTTAAGAAAGGAGGGAGAGAGAAAACGGAGAATTGTTAAAGATTGTTAAAGATGTTATAGCAGCGCATTTGGAAAGCAGTGACAGGATCGGTCAAAGTCAGCATGGATTTATGAAGGGGAAATCATGCTTGACTAATTTTCTGGAATTTTTTTGAGAGTAACAAGTAGAATGGATAAGGTGAGCCAATGGACGTGGTGTATCTGGACTTTCAAAAATCCTTTGACATGGTCCCACACAAGAGATTAGTCTGCAAAATTAGAGCACATGGTATTGGGGGTAGGGTATTGGATAGAGAACTGGTTGGCAGACAGGAAGCAAAGAGTAGGAATTAATGAGCCCTTTTTAGAATGACAGGCAGTGACTAGTGGGGTGCTGCAAGGCTCTGTGCTGGGACCCTAGTTAGTTACAATGTATATTAACGGTTTAGACGAGGGAATTAAATGTGACATCCCCAAGTTTGCGAATGACAGAAATCTGGGTGGCAGTGTGAGCTGCGATGAGGATGTTATGAGGCTGCAGGTTGACTTGGATAGGTTGGGTGAGTGGGCAGATGCATGGCAGATGCAGTATAATGTTCATAAATGTGAGGTTATCCACTTTGGTGGCAAGAACAGGAAGGAAGATTTATCTGAATTATATCAGATTCGGAGAAGGGGAGGTGCAACGAGACATGGGTGTGTTTGTACATCAATGACTGAATGTAAGCATGCAGGTACAGCAGACAGTGAAGAAAGCTAATGGCACGTTGGACTTCATTGCGAGAGGATTTGAGTTTATGAGCTTGGACATCCTACTGCAGTTCTACAGGGCCCTGGTGAGACCACACCTGGAGCATTGTGTGCAATTTTGGTCTCCTAATTTGAGGAAGGACATTATTGTTATTGGGGGAGTGCAGCGTAGGTTCACCAGGTTAATTCCCAGGATGGCTGGACTGACATATGATGAAATAATGGGTCGATTGGGCTTATATTCACTGGATGTTAGAAGGATAAGAGGAGATCTCATAGAAACATATAGAATCCGTAAAGGATTGGACAGGCTAGATGCAGAAATAATGTTCTTGGTGTTGGGGGAGTCCAGAGCAAGTGGTCACAGTTTAAGAATAAGGGGTAGATCATTTAGGACTGAGATGAGGAAAAAAGTTCTTCATCCAGAGAGTTGGGAAACTGTGGAATTATCTGCCGCAGAAGGCAGGGGAGGCCAATGCACTGGATGTTTTCAAGAGAGAGTTAGCTTTGGCTGTTCAGACTAAAGGAATCAAGGGATATGGGGGAAAAGCAGGAACGGGATACTGATTTTAGATGATCAGTCATGATCATATTGAATGGTGGTGCTGGCTGAAAGGGTCGAATGGCCTACTCCTGTACCTATTTTCTATGTTTCTAGATACTTGATCAAGGCTGATACATTAGCACAGTACCATGGACTGCAGTACTATTGCAAGTGACATATTGGCATGAGATTTTAGAACAAGGTTCAGTCGACCCCATTAGACTGATGCACAAGATGGCATGCAATGCTTCAAAGAACACTGGGGGGACTTTCACATGCATCATAGCCAATGACAAATATTCACTCCTTTATTATCAATTACACCCATATTAATATTATTTGGTGATTATCTTCTTCGTGCTTATGGTAGGTTGTATTGAGCAAATTGACTTCAGTACTTTTTATATAAGCAGATGTTCTACATTGGCATGAAACACGATAGGAAGAGTGCTCCAGCTCTAAAAGAAATACTGATTCATCTTTATCTACTTACTATAAATATGATGATGTGCACGCACTCAGAGGGGAATTTCCTAAAGTAAATCTTTTCTGACCTTTCCAAAATAAAGCCACAGAGAAAGTTATACTTTACAGCTGATATCAGAGTCCGAGGCTCATCTGTCTGGTTGCGAAAGACTCCATGAGTGGTTTCACCCAACTCTTTCTGCTCTCAAACCTTATTGTGAAATTTACACGTAATAATTCTCATCAATTCAGTGAGGTAGTTTACTTTTCAACTGCATGCCAGCAGTAATGCATCAACTCAATTTTACAGTTGTACAGATTGTAAAGCATTGCAAAGATTACATGCTAAAATTAGTTCTGCTGTACTGTTAACTCATGCATTTGGTGAACAACAGATATTTCTAAATTTAATATGACAGCAACATATAATTATGCTAAGAATATCACCTCTTGCAGCCTTTATCTCCAAGTTTAGACGAGGAGATTTATTTTCATATCATGACTTTTAGCAGCTGTTAGGCATTGCATGAATAATGTGAAGAAATTGTTTTTAACATGGTTGATGAGATAAAACTTAATGAATGCTAAAAAACATTCTGAATCCTTCTGAAAAAAAAAGGTGTCTGCTGCAGCAGTGGGCCTTTGTAAAAATCAGCATTTGCTTTGCTTTAAACAAACATAGCACCACAAGGATAGGAATAATTCACTGACACACATGAGTGTTCTGACATAAGTGAGATCATAGCTGAACCTTATCTTAACTCAATTCACCCACATTAACTTCATAACTATTTATACTATCCAGAGAGAAAAAGATCATTCATTAGCTGACCCAGCATCCTCTCCCCCATTAGATAAGGGATTCACACATTTGCACTCAATGCTTGAAGAATTGTTACCCTACTTCCATCTCAATTATTTTGGCTTTTATCTTCGAGTTACATCTACTTGGCATAATCTCTGCTCTGAGAAGAAAATATCTCCCTGCCATCATGTCAAAATGAATTTCAAAATCACCTCTTTAGACTTTAGAGATACAGTACAGAAACAGGACCGAGTCCATGCCGACCAGCGATAACCCTGTACGCTAGCACTATCCTACACATTAGGAACAATTTAGCATTTTTACCAAAGTCAATTAATCTACAAACCTGTACATCTTTGTAATGTAGATAACATAATGTTCAATCCACTTGGATTTCATTATTTATTACAATCAACTCTTTATACTATGGACCTCTTTATAACTGATTTCAGTGATAGTTCACAGAGCATCCCCACAGTAATTGGACACCAAGAACATAGGCTGCTAGTTACACTGCGGAGCTCATTGAAATTACAAGCGATTGCTTTGATCAACATTTGTGCAATGATGAAGGACACAAGTGCTGGAGTAACTCGGCAAGTCAGACAGCATCTCTGGAGAGCAGGATTAGGTGACGTTTCGGGTTGAGACCCACCGCTGGATCGTGCTGCACACAATCGACCATCACGAGGCCAAGACGGGCAGCGCTAGGAGACGAAGCACCAACATCTACCACCTCCCCAGTCTCTTTGAGGCTGGGACCACTGAAGCTGCAGCCGACCTGCACCACCACCCCAGCCGTTTCCAGACCTGTCCTTCACCAGCAGGCCGGGCAGCAGATGCCAACCCCGGCCTGCACTGGCTCCGCTGCCACTTCAAGGCCAGACTGCTGACGCCGTCCCGCATCACCTCCCCGGCTGCTCTCAGGCCAGATCTATTCCCACCATAGCTCCCCAGGCCACTTCCACCAAATATCCAAACACCCCACAGACAGCACCAGAGCTCAGGATCCAAACCGGATGCTGGTGCTGAGAGGTCCTACCTGCCCTACCTAGTGCACCACTGTACTGCCCATGTTCAGCATATTCTCCATCGTGTTCTGTTTTGCATCATGCCCAAGCGATTAAATATGTTGTATAACTTTGTTATGGCCGATATGTATTTTATTACCAACTACAAAAGTTGCATGTGTATCAAAGCCATTGACAAATATTTGTTTGATGTCAAGAAACAAAAACATTCAGAATGCATAAATCCTTTCAGTAGGTAGCCAGCCACCTTGAAAATATGTCAAAACACGTTACCCCTAGAGTTCATCTCTCAGATTAATTTTAAGATCTGACCCCATGCATATTTTAAAAAGGATGGTTCTATGTCATTTATTATAAATATCACTGCATTAATTCAAACATTAGGTTGAGATCAGTGCATTCTTAGCTGATTCAGCAGCCTGGTTGTATCCCTTTAGACTTCCATCAGCTTCTCACACTCCCAGCATAAAATATTTCTCTTCACTCATTTTATCTGTGAAAGAGATGCCTGTGTAAGGGCCAAATACAACTGGTTAAGTTGCTGGAACATCTGCTAAATGGATCAAGTTACTGCTTGCCTCAAGTCTTCATAATGAATTGTCAATGCTACTACCTAGCACTTCCCCGATCAAAGTAAAATACAACAAAAAAGCTGGAGTAACTCAGCGGAACAGGCAACATCTCTGGAGAGAAGGAATGGATGATGTTTCTTGCTATTGAGAGAGTGCAGCGTTAGTTTACAAGGTTAATTGCCGGGATGGCGGGACTGTCATATGCTGAGAGAATTGAGCGGCTGGGCTTGTACACTCTGGAGTTTAGAAGGATGAGAGGGTTCTTATTGAAACATATAAGATTATTTAGGGTTTGGTCATGCTAGAAGCAGGACACACGTTCCCGATGTTGGGGAAGTCCAGAACCAGGGGCCATAGTTTAAGAATAAGGGGTAAGCAATTTAGAACAGAGATGAGGAAACATTTTTTCTCACAGAGTTGTGAGTCTGTGGGAATTCTCTGCCTCAGAGGGCGGATCTCTGGATACTTTCAAAGGAGAGCTATATAGGGCTCTTAAAGATAGCGGAGTCCGGGGATATGGGGAGAAGGCAGGAACGGGGTACAGATTGGGAATGATCAGCCATGATCACATTGAATGGCGGTGCTGACTCGAAGAGCCGAATGGTTTACTCCTGCACCTGTTGTCTATTGTTTTGGGTCGAGCCTTCTTAACCCGAAACATCACCCATTCCTTCTCTCCAGACATGCTGCCTGTCCCGTTGAGTTATTCCAGTTTTTTTGTGTCTATCTTCAGTTTAAACCAGCATCTACAGTTCCTTCCTACACATTTCCCAAACTTAGTTGGCCAAGTTGCATGCAAATCTTTGGAAATAATCTAAAATAAATATACCCATTCATACTTTGCTCATGGGCAGTTCTCACATGCCAAGGACAAAGGTCAACCAAATTTCAGGCCAGTTTAGAACAGGGTAAAACAAAAATGTATAAGGGTGATGTTCTAAGAGTACAAACATTTAATATAACGTATTCCAATGACTCATACATAGAAACTGTTATTGCAGTGTTGGATCCTATTCCTTTCATTTGCATTAACATTATGGCTGTGCTTCAGATGCCAACACTTAATTAGTGCAGATTTTATGATTAGTGACAAATATATTGTGAATGGTAATGACAACCATTCCTATTAATCTTTTTAAACAAAGAACAATTTTTCATTTATTTTAATAACTGGGATTCTAGTCACTTTTTTGATCCGTCTGTTTTCTCCATATCTAGTTGTCACTACTCATCTTTCCTTGAAAATGTTCTTGTGTGTGCATTGGTATAGTACAGTTTGAAAACATTAGATAGCAGACGAGGAAAGCTCTCACTTGTATGAATCAGAAGTATAAGGTTCACTGCAATATGACCGAGATCTAACTTAAAGTAAAACATCTCAATTGGTTAAATATTTTAGTTTAGAAAAATATAATTTACATGAAAATTAGTTGCATAAGTATGCTGCACTTCAACCTCTTCAATGTCCGTGACCCCAACCCCATGCTCACCTCCATCCCCTGCCATTTCCAAACTTGCTGATTCTATGCAAATAGTTTGTTTGATTAATGATTCGACATATTCAGAGCCACTATTCTGGGTTATTGTCGGAAGGTTTACAGTTTAATCTGTTCCCATTTTGACCAAAAATGAAACGCATGCCAAGCCCAGGGATGGAGATTATGACATTGGTAATGACTGGAGGCTTTGGCTTGTTTTTTTACCAATAGCATAAAATCATAAAAGTCAATTGGACAACCAGCACGATGGTGCAGGTGGTCGAGCTGCTGCCTCACTGTATCAGAGACCCAGGTTCGATCCTGACCTCAGGTTTTGTCTGTGTGCAGTTGGCACATTCTCCCTGTGACCATGGGGGTTTCCTCCTATATCCCAAAGACGTACGAGTTTGTAAGTTAATTTCCCCTAGTGTGTAATGAGTGGATGTGAAGTGGGATAACATCGAACTAGTGCAAACAGGTGATCAATAGTAAGTGTGCATTTGGTGGGTCTAAGGGCTTGGTTTCATACTGTATCTTTCCTTCAATCAATAACCCAACAGAATCTATCAATTGAGCTCAGATCTGTCTATAAGTTACATTATCAGTCCATATGACACACCAAAGTATTTGGAAATCTGTTTTCGTACTTTGAGGAAAGTCTGAGTGAACGACAATTATATCCAATGTAAGTTTCCTGGGTACCAAATAGCACAATCATTGGTTGTATGCTGAAGAAGACATGAGATAATATGATTATAAAGTACCGTGTTTCAGTTAATTCTAGAAGCAAAGCACAAATCTGATTCTCTCCACTGTTGGCATCTGACCTAATGACTATTTCAAGCCTTTTTGTTTGTTTGGGGATTTAGAACCCAAACCTTCGGACAGCTGCATAGGTCCAATGTCCAACTGGTGGAAAAGTTTAATCCAGAGCTTTGTGGGTTGAAAGCCCTGAAGTGCTGAAAGCAAAATTGTATAAATTTCTACAACTAGAACAACATGAATTGGTAGAATTAGTAAAGGTTTCCAATAGTAGATTCAGAATGTTACAGTGTTAAATACCAGCTGCATTACTCTATTACCATATGTACCCAAACCTAAACCAGCATCTACCGTAATTTAAGTCAGCTGTTTGGATCTGATAACTGATTGCGGAGAAGGGCACTTAGGTGGAATAATTATTAAAGTGCCCTTCTGCCATATAGAATTTCTGTCACACAAATCATTCCATCTTAGTCTAGTTGAGTTTGTTCATTCTCAGCAGGGTCAGTAGACTTACAATCATAAAGTCCTGGCTAATGAATTAAAGCTTTGCACATGCTGATTCTGGATTAATACAAAACATCAACAGCCCACATTTCTGCAACAGTTGAGCAAAAACAGCCCACAGCAGGACTCCTTCTCACTTCCTCGGTTCAGTAGTCTGCCGAAAGATGATGTGTGATTATTATACAAACTCAATTACAAATTAAACCATCTATTTATACTAACAAACAGTACAAATCAATCTTGTTGGTGAGTTTATGTATTTATAGAGATGGTTTCGGATCAAAATTTCAATGAGTTTTTCATTAAAACAAATTTAAGAATAATGTAATAACAATGAACAGCAGATGCTGGTTTATACTAAAGAGAAACACAAAATGCTGGAGTAAATCAGCAGCATCTCTGGAGAAAATGGATAGGTGAGGTTACTGGTCGAGACTCATCTTCACCTGATTGATGTCTAGGATGGTTAGGTTCATGGATAGGTTCTTATATTCACATCCCCCCCACCCAAAGATAGTCAGCCTGAAGAAGACCCGACCTGAAACATCATCGTGCATAGGTGACATTTCAGGTTGGGCCCCTTCTTCAATGATTGTGGTGGGTGAGGGGGAAGAACTCGAGAAGAGGGGAGGGGCTGGACAAAGCCTGGCAAGTAATAGATGGATATATTAAGGAGGGGTTTTCTTAGTCAGATGGTTGGTCAAAAGCCTGCGATGAAAAGAGAGGTGTGATAGAAAAGAATCACCTACCCTTCTCTCCAGAGATGCTGCCTGACCCGCTGAAGTGACTGGATAGGTGTAGGAGCAGCTGTTACATCTTCTGTGGTTGGAGTGGGAAGTGCATAGTGAGGGGGTGCAGGTCGGATGGGAAGGGACGAGAGAACGTAGGAATTGTGGTTTCGATGAATAGACGAAAGGGATGGGAAGATGTGAATGATAGTGGGATTATATTGAAGGTGGTAGTAATGTCGTAAAGTAATGTGTTGGATGTAGAATCTGGTTAGGTGAAAGGTGAAGACTAGAGGAACTCTACTCTTGTTCCTTCTGGGGAGAGGGGGAACAAAAGAGCAGACTTACAGGACAAAGGAGCCATGGTTGAGGGCTCCAGCCACAACAGCAAGGGGGGGGCATGTTAACTGAAGAAAGAGGACATCTGGATGTCCCATGAGTGGGAAGCTGCATTTTGGGAACAGATGCCCCAGAGAAGGAGAAATTCTGAGTAAGGGATGGCATCCTTGTAAGAGGCAGTGTAGATGGAGGTGTAATCAAGGTAGCTGCGGGAGTCAGTGCATTTGTCGAAGATCTGTCCACTGTGATGGAGATTGAAAAAGAGTTTAGTAATGGTGCCGGGGAACATTGGAACAAGAAGTGTTCAACGGAACCAATGAAAATGACAGGCATAGCTGAGGTCCATGCAAGTGCCCATGTCTACTCTTTTCACTTGGAATAAGTGAAGGGGAGTCTAAAGATAAGTTGTTATGTTTTGCTAGGTAGAGGAGAGTGCTAGTTGAGGGGAACTGATTGGGTCCCTGCTCAAAGAAGAACAGAGAGCCCTGTGGCCTTCCTGATAGGGAATGGAGGTATAAAGGTCTTGGATGTTTTTGGAAAGTTTTGGAAGGAGATAGAAAGGGGCAGTGTAAGATTGGGAACTGAAAGATTGGTAGCTGTGGAGGGGAGATTATCTGAAGCACTAAGATCTGTAATGGTTTTGGAGACGGGGCCTGGTATTTTACAGTGGGGTTATGTTCAAGGGATAGGTATGCGGAGGTGTCTGAGTTGACGCCTGACCTCAGCACGGTGGAGGTCAGAGTGCCAGACTGCAATGGCTGCCCTCCCTTGTCAGTGGGGTTGAAGACAATATTGGAATTGATCCTGACTGTGCATTCGAAGCGGGTGAGATTGGAGTGGGTAAGGGGAGATGATCGATGTCGCAAGGGAAGGTTGTGGAGGGGAGATCAGTGGAGCCGATGAGATCTTTGATTCTCCATCTGGAAGTGAAGGTGATTTCAGGCAATCATTCCCTGAAGAATGATCAAGCCCAGTGAGTAACATGAGGAATCCTGGGGGTCAGTCCTTGCAGTGTGCTATGATAATTCACAGAGGAGTTGATAACACTGTAAATTGACCCTTGGTGTTTCTGAGGTCACCAGAAAATTAACCAGTAACTCTGGAAAGGGACTATTTCTTGGTTAATGGCGGATTGGATTCAGGCCTAATGTCATGCTTGAATAGCTTGCCAGTTGTTTAGGTTCATGCAGAAAGGTGGGATATAGTGGTGAAGAATCATTGATATTGCTGTTTTACAGCTTGGTGACAAATGAATATATTTATGTAACAGCCTCACAGTAGGAAATAAATATAATGAACTCCATGAGGAATGTATATTTTTCTGTGATTATGGGATGACGATGTACACAGACAATGGAGCTGGATAAGTTGTGAAGCTCTGAAATATTTATCATTTTGATAAAGTGATGGAAGAGACTAGGAATGGCATCTCTGCCAAATGTTCACGCAATTGCCAAGTTTGTTTTCCATGTTGGAAGAAGTATTTTCACTTTGAAAATGTATTTTTAATACCCAACAGTGGCTTAACCTTAACCTGTTTCATAGTAGTGCAGCAGGCATTGTTGCATTCAAATGATCTATCGGTCCAGCTCACCCGTTACTAAGAAAGAAATGAGAAAGGAATTAAAGATGCTTCAATACTTGGAATCTGGTGGTTTTTAGTGTCTTTGTGAAGAGGACAGGCCAGAACCACACCAGGTCAATAACATCTGAGGAAGGTTCCAATCCGTAACATCCTTTGTCCATTTCTCCGCCAGATGTTACCTGACTTGTTGAGTTCCTGCAGCAATTTGCTTTTTGTCCAAGATTCCGGCACCTGCTTTCTCTCAAGAGTCGAGTCAGGAGTGTTTGTTATTGTGATATTGGGCTGGGCTTGACCATTGGACCCAGAGTGTTTTCAATTGTCATATGCCTGCTGCAGCTTTACAGGCATATTTTATGTAACAGAACAGAATAAAGATGCAATAACTTATCACTTTTTGCCAAAAGTAAAACTTATTCATAATAAAAAATATATACAAAGTATACAATTATATACAAAAACTGTAAAATAAACATTTTTCATACATTCTTCATGTTTAGTTTAGTTTAGTTTTGAGATACAGCGCAAAAACAGGCCCCTCGACCCACCGAGTCCGCACAAACTCCAGTGATCCCCGCAGATTAACACGCTCCCACACACACTAGGGACAATTTTTTTACGTTTACAAGAAGCCAACAAACCTGTACGTCTTTGGAGTGTGGGAGGAAACCAAAGATCTCGGAGAAAACCCACGCGGGTCACGGGGAGAACTTACAAACTCCGTACAGACAGTATACGTAGTCAGGATCGAACCCGGGTCTCTGGCGCTGTAAGGCGGAAACTCCACCATTGTGCTACCGTGCCAGTAAAACTCCAATTCTCCAGTGTTTCAGGTAAAGTTAAAGGAAATGTGGGAAGTGTTGGTCAATCATGTCAAACTGTAGCTGAAGCAGTACTGTTGCCATGCACAGTGATTCATCATATTATGCAGTCTGATGAAGTATCTCGACCCAAAACATCATCCATTCCTTCTCTCCACAGATGCTGCCTGGCCCACTGAGCTACTCGAGCTTTTTATGTCTATCAACATTATCATAATGGCCCTTTATCTATTATTGTACTCTGAGGTTACCTCTGGCAGAATAACAGTGTTTTGTTTCACAATGGTTGAATTCCTGGCTAATTAGAAATACCATTTACAAATGAGAACCTGAAACAGTTTTAAGTGGGAGGTGACTGTGAAGATGCCCATCAGAATAAGAGACTGTACAAATACTCGCTTTGGTAGAAGTCAGTGCACTGTAATTATAATCCCTTTGATCACTTTGACGTGCAAAGGATAAGGTAGCAACTAATACCTATCTTTCATTTGCAGCTCATTCCAACTGCATTGCCCGTGAAACTCCCTCGAGTCCTTGGATCTTTTTCACCGAGCTTCCTCGAGCATGAAAGCCAATACATTACAAAGCCAAGGTAATCTCACAAAGTTTTGACGAGTTTCATTGTTGCTGGATGCGAGATAATAAGAACTGTGTCAGAGTACTGGCATACCAATGCATGGTGCAAGAACCATGGAATACGAGTTCGTGACTATCTGAAATTCTATTGCTCTGTTTAGTGTTTTACAGTTTAGTGAAGGAGAGAAAAGTGTGGTGCAGTGATTTCCTCTAATCCTTTACAGCAACACGACTTCAGGAGCAGCAATTAAAGATTTGAGACAGAGGGCAATAAATGGGGCTTCACATTTTTGGGAGAGGATAAAATGAAGAGATGGAAAGAGTGCAGAGTGTTATTCCACTCCCTAGGGCATCAATACCATAGTGGAAGTGTGCCACCCTCGCCTACTCACCGAGACCCTTGACCCAATGTGGCAGCAGCTTTCAGAATGGCACTGAAAATCGCACGATGCAGAAGCCTGGCATAAATAGTAGAACGTTCACTCATCGCCCTAAACTATGCACCTTCCTGTCTCATCCAGCATCCTCTGCCCCACGTGACAGAGCCTACAGTTCCAACATTGGCCTCAGCAGCCACCTCAGATCACAACAGAAAGAGGGCAGAAGCAAGTCATCTTTGTTTCTGAAGAACTGCCAAAGAAGAAAATGAAGCTTTCCTGTGGACATCTCTACATATATTTCAAAGCACTGATCCATATGCCACCCATGTGGCTACCCAAGTTTCATTTGTGTGCTCTGGTTTCCTAAAACATGCGGGGTGATCAGTTAATTGCCTGCTGTAAATTCCCCCTGGTGCATAGGTTGAGAGGAGAATGTACAAACTCCATAGTCGGGATCGGACCCAGGTCTCCACTGCTGCAAGCGCTGTAAGGCAACAACTCTACTGCTGCACCACCATGCCACTCACCGTCCAGGTATGCAGTGGAATCTGAGAGGAGTTATTGGAAACAATGTGCAGTTCTGATCACCCAGCTATAGGAAGGATGTCATTATGGAAGATAGACACAAAATGCTGGAGTAACTCGGTGGGTCAAGCAGCATATCTGGATAAAAGGAATAGGCAACATTTTGAATCGAGACCCTTCATCAGACCTAATGAGGGATCTCGACCCAAAGTATCCTATTCCTTATCTCCAGTTGCTGGCTGACCCGCTGAGTTACTCCAGCATTTTGTGTCTATCTGCAGTTCCTTCCTACACAATGACGTCATTATGTTGGAAAGGGTGTAGGAGTACTCCTGTGGGCCAGAGCTATAGGGACAGGTTGGGTAGGCTGGTACTTTTATCTTTTGATGATAGAAAGCTGACAGGTGATCTTCTGGGGGTTGTATAAAGTCATGAGGGGCATGGATAAAGTGAATGTTCACAATCTTATGCAGAAGGATTCTAAAACCAGGGGGCAGAGGCTTAAAATGAGAGGGGATTTACGAGGGACCTCAGGGGCAACTTTTTCACAGAGAGGGTAGTCAGTACCTGGAATGCAGAAGCATTATGGATATCAAAAGCCATTTGGACAGGTGTGTGGATAGGAAGGGTATAAACACATTCGACCAAATCCAGGCAAATGGTTGGCATTCAGAAATTGGGTTGAATGGCCTGTTTCTGTGCTGCATAACTGTGATTTTATGAAGCATGAGGTCAATTTGCTTTAATTGATTGACTCATGAGTGATTTTTCTTTAATACAAAGGAAGATGAAAATACCAGCCAAAGAAAAAACGTGTTCCATGACCAACAATACAAGGATGCCTGGTGAATTTTCATATGAATAAGCAGTTGAAAGCCTTTCTCACCTAAACAGTTGGGGCCATCAAACCCACTTTTTTTCCCACCAGAAAAATTGAGTCTTTAAAGAGTCAAAGTGATAATCTATAATAACAAACTCATTATAACACGTTCCACATAAAAGTGCTGGAAGCTGTACAAATAGGGCAAAGGCTGTGAAAGACTTCAAACGCATGGTGTGTCAATCAGATAGAATGGCAGCACAAACAAAAATGTGTTGCCTTTATAACTCCAGCCAGTAATTACATCAAACCCACAGATTATCAGCCTCTAGCTCACACGCAAAAATCTAAATCTAAGTCACTGCCAAATTATCCATATAATACTCTTTAGCATTTCCTGTCTTTATCGGGCACCAGTTCACGAGATAACTAGATACCACTGCGTAAAACATCAATAAAAATATATCTAAAAACTTACAAAAAGGTGTTCTTGGCAAATACCCTCAGTTTCAAGAGCAAAAATAATTAATGACTGTAGGTGGGATGGAAACCACTCAAGGCGCACTAAGCTTCAGCCAAGACCTCATCTCCTCCACTACTTTTCAAGATCTTCGGGCAAAACATTTATAATTTGCAGTTTTAGCCTTTCTTTTCTTTCTCAATATAAACTGCAGCTGTAACTGTCTTGTACAGACACAGACATGGACTCTACATTGTCATCTTCCCTACAGCCATCAGGCTATTAAACAGTACAACCTCTATTAACCTTTCAACTACATTTAATATTATCATTGTTTGTTTCGTGTGTGGGGTGTGTGTGTGTGTGTGTGTGTCTGTGTGTGTGTGTGTGTGTGTGTGTGTGTGTGTGTGTGTGTGTGTGTGTGTGTCTTCGTGCGGTGCGGGATCTGGTGTTCTACTCTCGGGGCGCCTACTTTCTATACACACACTGAACTTTGTTCTCATACATTATATTGTTTGCAGTGTACTATGCTTACATGTTCTGTTGTGCTTGCCAGACCGTGCCCCATCCCCATCTCTTATCTCAGCTTTCCCCCCCACTTGCAAAATTAGTCTGAAGAAGGATCCTGACCCAAGGTGTCAGCTCTCTAGAGGTGCTGTCTGTCCTGCTGAGTTACTCCAGCACTTTCTCTTCTTCTGTAAACTAGCATCTGCAGTTCCTCGTGTTTCGACTCCCCTTTGCAGTCACTGTTGCATGCCATTGCTGAAATAAAGAGACTCTCGCTGCATGAATATAATGCTCAGAGGGGTAAATGCCAGACTTCTGAAAACACATAATGCCCTGACTAAAGTCACCAAAAAAAGATTCATACAAGCAGCAGCTAAGAGAGGACTGGAAATGTGCATGTTTTATAGCACATTGATGAATTTTAGGCAGTTGAAAAGCAAACAGATCCGCTCACTGCACACGGTATATTCCGGGGAGTAAACAGGTTTGCATATGCTGCATGTTTAACATAATAAAAGCATTAATTTGAAAATACATTTATTTTCTTACTGGCTTTCCCCTGACAGTCAGGTAGTGCTGAAGAAACAATGCACTGAGGCTTCAGACGAACTGTTCCTGCCTTGCACTGCAGCTTCTTTTGATTCATTATCTCCAAAATTGTCTTTTACTTTCCCATTAAAACTGCTTTAAATTATTTATTTACTCCTGCGTCCCTTATCAATCACATCACAGTTAAGCAACATCTGAATCTTAGATATTTTTTAGCGAGAGTACAGTAATGAAATGCACAATTTGATAATTTACAAAATAGCAAAATAGACTCCCTCAGCTTTCAATCTCAAACTGGTACACTGATGGCGCATTCACTCCACATGGCTATCAGTTTTGGTTTTATTCTGATGATTTTCTAACAAGCTACGCTTCCTCCACCTTTTGAACTGCGGTGCATAAATTCTGACCCCCTGAAATCACCATCTCCTCATCCCTCCCAATCTCAGTAGCATGCTTTAGTCCAGCAACCTTATGCCCATCGAAGGACCTTAGCTTCCACTCCAGAGTTCCTTCTCAAAAATCTTCCTATATTGGTATGACTGGAGTCACGTTCATAAACGAGATCAGGTCAGCTTGTCATATGTCTTTCACTGAAGGATAGTAGTGAACCAAATGGGTCTGGATTATTGAACCCTGACTGATAGATTGTACATGGATATATTGTGTTCAGATATGTGGCCACCCTTGGTGCCAAGTTGGACCTGTCTCTGACCTGATTCACAATGTTATCCATGAAAAAATGAAACATTGGTCATTTGCTATCTCCAGGAATGGCCTTGGTTTAATCCAAATGCCAACACTAAAGTAGAATGCTTTTTATACCCAACACACTAAAAATAACTGCTGAATATGGTGCGGATGGGCCACAGAAGCCGACATAATGTCGGAGAGGTTAGGATAAACAAGAGGGTTTGAAAGTCCAGTTTCAGACACGTTATCAGAGCTTTAAGAAGAAATGAATAATCTGGGTTATGTATAGAAACCACAAAACTGCCTACAAAATTCCAGCAATCTGTGGAGTGTGGATTTTATCTTTCCCGATATCAATGACAGTAGGCCCTGCCAGAACAGGATCTCAACAACCAGCAATAGTGTGTGATCAATTAGACTTAGCAATCAACCGTACCGAAGAATTCCCATGGGCCACAACCCAGAAAGATAAACCAGGATTTCTCACTAAATCTTTAAACATTTTTGAATGCAACTTTCAAACTGAAACATATTGTTGAGATTAAGCAAAGTGGAAATATCAGGAATAAATTTAACTGAAACATTATATTTTATTATTTAAACAGGCATAGGTATAGAATTCTAAAATACTTATCTGAATCAGACAATTTAATGAAATTAAATAGACGATGATTTAGGACAAAAATACACTTTGGACTGTCTCACTTTACATCGACGAACGATTCTACAGACAGTTCCAGGTTACTCCTATGAACCAGAAAGTCACATTTCAGCTGTTGGAGCAAAGACCCTCCTTAGGTAAACGACATCTCTTTTTTGCACCAAAACATAATATTTCCAGGGATGTTTAATGACGTGGGTGTATATTTTGTTAAACTACTTTAAATAATATTCAGATTTCTACAAATTATCCTGTGCAATTGCAACAGCAATTCCCCAGTGACTGTGATTGTGGGTGCATGCATGCATGTGATGACAAAGTCCCAAACAGTTCTTCTCCTTTACAATGGTGAGTCTCACTATTCTCGTTGCAAACATTGTGCCATAAGTACGAAGTGATACTTAGGAAGTATTTTTGAGAACAGATTCCGGAAGTGGCGGTGCTGTTAACAGTTGCGGCTTGCCTGCAGTCCGTCTGTTTTTACTTTTTTTTGTTGTTTTCTTGTGTCTTGTTCTAGTTAAATTCTAGTTTATTAGGTTGTGTATATGTGGGGGGGGTGAAACATGTTTTTTTGTCTCTTCCTTCGGGAAAAATGCGACTCTTCTTGTCGTATCCCCCTTCTCTGCCTCCGTCTGCGCTGAGGCCTAATGGCGGAGCTGGCGGCCTCCAACTGCGACCGACCTCGAGGCTCCGGAGGCAGAGCCAGGCAGGGCTTACCAACGCGAGGCTGGCCAAATTTGGAGCTGTGGCGGTGGCCCGGCTTTGGGGCTGAGGCGACGAACCGGCGGCGGCGTCCTGAATTCGGGGCTCGGCCGCGGGCCCAGTGGACGACATCGTCAGGAGCTCGCAGATCACAGGTTGGTGACCTGTTTTTCCGGAGCTCCCGCAACTACAGCTGCGTCCGCTGGACTGGAGGGCGGCAGCTTCGGCAGCTTCGACCACCCCGGGCCACGGAGCTTGAACCGGCCCGTTCGCGGAGCTCGGTTGAGCCGCGGGACTTACTCACCATCATCCAGCGGGGTCACAACAACAGAAGCCTGGATCGCCTCAGCGCAGAGGGAGAACAAGGAGGGAAGAGACAGAGACTTTAAGACTTTTGCCTCCATCACAGTGAGGAGGTGCCTGGTGAACTCACT
Source organism: Leucoraja erinaceus (assembly GCF_028641065.1). NCBI lineage: Eukaryota > Metazoa > Chordata > Chondrichthyes > Rajiformes > Rajidae > Leucoraja > Leucoraja erinaceus. Next base: position 102,243,567 of record NC_073377.1, read on the forward strand.
GTGGTGGATGTTAATTTGTGTTTATTGTATATTTTGTTATTTATTATTATATGTATGACTGCAGGCAACGAAATTTTGTTCAGACCGAAAGGTCTAAATGACAATAAAGAAATCTAATCTAATCTAATCTAATGAAACTGTACCTTTGATAGGAAAAATTGTAATGCCAGTGGACTTGTCATTACATCCTCCAATAGAAATGCTCATGAACTGAGCACAATAAATCTACTCCTATTATCAAGCTTTGCATAACCATATAACAATTACAGCACGGAAACAGGCCATCTCGACCCTTCTAGTCCGTGCCGAACACGTATTCTCCCCTAGTCCCATACACCTGCGTTCAGACCATAACCCTCCATACCTTTCCCGTCCATATAACTATCCAATTTATTTTTAAATTATAAAAACGAACCTGACTCCACCACCTTCACTGGAAGCTCATTCCACACAGCCACCACTCTCTGAGTAAAGAAGTTCCCCCTCATGTTACCCGTAAACTTCTGTCCCTTAATTCTCAAGTCATGTCCCCTTGTTTGAATCTTCCCTACTCTCAGTGGGAAAAGCTTATCCACGTCAACTCTGTCTATCCCTCTCATCATTTTAAAGACCTCTATCAAGTCCCCCCTTAACCTTCTGCACTCCAAAGAATAAAGCCCTAACTTGTTCAACCTTTCTCTGTAACTTAGTTGCTGAAACCCAGGCAACATTCTAGTAAATCTCCTCTGTACTCTCTCTATTATGTTGACATCCTTCCTATAATTAGGCGAACAAAATTGTACACCATACTCCAAAATTGGCCTCACCAATGCCTTGTACAATTTTAACATTACATCCCAACTTCTATACTCAATGCTCTGATTTATAAAGGCCAGCACACCAAAAGCTTTCTTTACCACCCTATCTACATGAGATTCCACTTTCAGGGAACTGTGCACAGTTATTCCCAGATCCCTCTGTTCACCTGCATTCTTCACTTCCCTACCATTTACCATGTACGTCCTATTTTGATTTGTCCTGCCAAGATGTAGCACCTCACACTTATCAGCATTAAACTCCATCTGCCATCTTTCAGCCCACTCTTCCAACTGGCATAAATCTGTCTGTAGACTTTGAAAATCTACTTAATTATCCACAACCCCACCTATCTTAGTATCATCTGCGTACTTACTAATCCAATTTACCACACCATCATCCAGATCATTGATGTACATGACAAACAACAGTGGACCCAACACAGATCCCTGTGGCACCCCACTAGTCACTGGCCTCCAACCTGACAAACAACCATCCACCATTACTCTCTGGCATCTCCCATTCAGCCACTGTTGAATCCATCTTGCTACTCCTCCATTAATCCCCAACCATTGAACCTTCTTAACCAACCTTCCGTGAGGAACCTTGTCAAAGGCCTTACTAAAGTCCATGTATACAACATCCACTGCTTTACCCTCATCAATTTCCCGAGTAACCTCTTCAAAAAATTCAAGAAGATTAGTCAAACATGACCTTCCAGGCACAAATCCATGTTGACTGTTCCTAATCAGACCTTGTTTATCCAGATGCTTATATATATTATCTCTAAGTATCCTTTCCATTAATTTGCCCACCACTGACATCAAACTAACAGGTCTATAATTGCTAGGTTTACTCTTAGACCCCTTTTTAAACAATGGAACAACATGCGCAGTATGCCAATCCCCCGGCACTATTCCCGTTTCTAATGACATTTGAAATATTTCTGTCATAGCCCCTGCTTGCCAAAGATGTAACACTTGCTTAACATGCACTTAAATTGCAATCTTATTATCAAGGTTAACAGGGCAGCACAGTGTGCAGCAGTAGAGTTGCTGCCTTACAGTGCCAGGGACCTGGATTCGATTCTGACCTCGGGTGCTGTCTGCACGGAATTTGCACGGTCTCCCTTCAGGTGCTCCGTTTTTTTCCCCACGTTCCAAAGATGTGCAGGATTGTAGGTTAATTGGCTTCTGTAAATTGTCTCTAGTAGGATAGAACGAGTGTATGGGTGTTTGTTGGTCAGCATGGCGTCAGTAGGCCAAAGGGCCCGTTTCCACGCTGTGTCTCTAAACTAAATTAACACAGGTGTACAGAATCATTTGCTCATTAAAATAAATCATTTACCCAATCCAAAGGATTGGGCAACTCTTAAAGATCAACAGAAGGCAACTAATATAGGCAATACGGGGAGAAAAAATGAAGTACGATGATGAGCTAGCCAAGAATACAAAGGAGGATAGTAAAAGCTTCTTTAGATATGTGAAGAGGGAAAAAATAGTTAAGACAAATGTGGGTACCCTGAAATCAGAAACAGAAATTATTATGGGGAACAAGGAAATGGCAGACAAATTGAACAGGTACTTTGGATCCGTCTTCACTAAGGAAGACACAAACAATCTCCCAGATGTACTAGGGAACAGAGGACCTAGGGTGACGGAGGAACTGAAGGAAATTCACATTAGTAAGGAAATGGTATTGGGTAGACCGATGGGACTGAAGGCTGATAAATCCCCAGGGCCTGATGGTCTGCATCCCAGGGTACTTAAGGAGATGGCTCCAGAAATCGTGGACGCATTGATGATCATTTTCCACTGTTCAAAAGATTCTGGATCAGTTCCTGTGGATTGGAGGGAAGCTAAAATTATCCCACTTTTCAAGAAAGGAGGGAGAAAGAAAGCAGGGCATTATAGACCAGTTAGTCTGGCATCGGTGGTGGGGAAAATGCTGTGGTCGATTATCAAAGATGTAATAGCAGTAACAGGATCGGTCCAATTCAGCATGAATTTACGAAGGAGAAATTATGCTTGACAAATCTTCTGGAATGTGGACCATCCCCGTACATACGCACAATCTGCAGTTGGCCACAAAGGTCCTTTGCAGCCGTCGCATCCCTTCGGGTCGTTCCGCTCCGCTTACCTGCCTGCGGTCCGACTTCCTCCTCTCCAGTGTTTTAAAACTATGATTATTGCCTGAACGCATCACAATAACATTCGAGCATACCTTTGCAAAAAATGTGATATTTGCAAAAATGATAAAAGTCAAACTTGCACAGTTCACATTTCTTATATACAGGTCATTACACAGATGTCTATGGTGAAAACATTAAAACAAATGCTATTTTTTTAATCTCCTTAATTTTCCTGGGCAGCAGACAAGTGAGTGGGCATCAGCACCTCCCACAGTGCCAAAGAATGCATGTCCGTGTTCCACAAATCTCTCTCCACTGGTGCTGGTGTCCAATCTCTGTCGGTCTGGTGTTATGTTCCCCTCCCCATTTTGTTGGCTTTCTAAATCACAGGATTCAGTTTTAATTTTTTTTATGGAGTAAATAAGGCCCTCTACATGATGGTTTCCAAGCATAATTGAAGTTTGAGGTTATATATAAGGGCTGAGCTCATTTACTAATACTATTACAGTATTAAGTGGAGAACTGCTGGAAATGTTGCCCCTTTTCTCAAAGCAGCATGAGGCAACAGTGAAAAGCAGTTTGATAATTAAGAAATCCCTGTCCTCGTTGATTGCCAACAATCTCCCCGCAGTCCTAAATGAGAGCAATGCTCTTCCTGACATGATAATCCATTTGATTTATGTTGCTGCGACTAAATGCTTGCTAACAATAAAGGGCCTGTCCCACTTGGGCGTTATTTGTGCATCATTTCCGCGACATCATTTACGCGTGACGCACGTGGTGGCGTAGACAATGACGCGCGGTCGCGCACGGCACCCCAGGATTTTGGCATTCACAAAATCTTAGTACGTCACGTGCCTGACGCGCAAATGACGCCCAAGTGGACAGGCCCTTAAACTTCTAGAATGCAGGCAGAAAACAATTGAGAATCTGACTAACAGACACTCTTCCCACTAAAATACAGTCCTACAGTCACACTTGCTGGGCATGCCACACTAATATCATAAGACTGAAGTGGTTGTATTCAACACAATCATAACTTATTGCATTGTATTTTATTCACATGGAAATAACTGGCTGACATATTCCCCAATAGATCCCCAATATATAATTTTATAAGCCAGAACTCACAATTAATTATTTTTAATGACAAGTTTGTAATATTGTTCTGTTTAATTATATAGCTTTCTCTTTTGGTCACTTTTGTATATCCCTCTTATGCTGGGCTTGATTTTCTGCGAAGAGATCTCTGTTCACATCTCCAGAGGACTTTTTTTTTCTGCACACCTGTACTGCAACAAAGGAGGAAAATGTTTCTGCTGGAAACACCAGAATTCCTACTGCACTCTCCTACTCTTCCACTGACACCTATTCACCAGTGACACAAACACCTAAATCTGATTCAGCATGATGAATCAATACTGCCCAGTTTATTCATTCCCCAATTTAAACTACTCGACAGTGTGGAAATTGTGGGCTCAAATGCAGATTGTGTTATTTCATTGATGGCACAGTGGAGTAGCAGTAGAGTTGATATCTTGTAGCGCGAGAGACCCAGGTTCGATCCTGGGTGCTGTCTGTATGGAGTTTATACATTCTGCCTGTGGCAGTATGTGTTTTGTTGTGTCCCACGTTCCAAAGACACGCAGGTTTGTTGGTTAATTCGCTTCTGCAAATTCCCCTCGTGCGTAAGATGCGAAATTGGGGATTACATAGTTCTAGTGTATAGGTAGGCGTATTTCCAGGCTGCATCTCTAATCAAACCTAATCTAAATCTTATAACACGAACATGCACCACTATACCACACAATTATAATGCTCATGTTGCAGGGTTTATTTTAAAAATAGTGATGATTTAGATGACACATATGGATAGTGCACCTAACTATCAGCGTTCACTCCACCGTTCCTTTGGTCCTCTCTTACCTCATCTCACCACACTACCCTGATGGATATGAGAGAAAAAGAATTCAAAGAAAATGTAGGGGAATGGAATTATCGCAAGTTAAGAGCCAGCACGGACTCGATGAGCTGCATGGCATCTTTTCAAGTAAAAAATACAAGATAAATGACATAGATAGGCGACATAGTAGTTGTCCTACTGCTTCACAATTCCAACAAAAATCCTAACCTCAGTTCTATATGTGTGGAGTTTGCCTGTACTTCCTATGATTGGGTGGGTTTCCATCCACATCCCAAAGACACGAGTCAATAGTTTAATTGGCCATGATAAATTATACAGGTGAAAGACTCTAAAGCAGTTAATGGAAATGTGAAAAGACTACAATGGGATTCATGTAAATAAGCGATTGATAGTCATTGTGGTCTCAGTGCAACCTTTGAGAAACAGCTATAATGGTGGCAATAGAAGATAGACACAAAAAGCTGGAGTAACTCAGCGGGTCAGACAGCATCACTGGAGAAAAGGAATATGTGACATTTTGGGTCGTCACCTATTCCTTTTCTCCAGAGATGCCGTCTGATCCTCTGAGTTACTTCAGATTTTTATGTCTATCTTCGGTTTAAACCAGCATCTGCAGTTCCTTCCTACATGGTGAGAATAGAAGCCCGCTTAAGTAACATAGTTGCAGCTTTAAAATCAATGTTATTTACTGTTCAAGACAAAGTTAAAACAAATGAAATTAAAAAAATATCCTCAAGGAGTCATTATTCAAACAGATCCTGTAGCTGAATTCTACTCTGAAATCTTGTTTCGAGTCCTAATGCAAGCAGATGTGATTAGTGTGGATGGTAAAGTGATTGTCATGGACAAAGTATGTTGAGAGCCTAGTTTCTGGGCCGTACAATTGTAGGCTGTGACAATCATGCAGGGTAGTCATAGAATTGAGGCTGTGCAGCCATCATCAATGCACTGGAATATCAGGCAGGTTTGTTCAGACCATACAGCATCTTCAAATCTCAGAAGAAAGACCCTGCTGTTATTCCACATGCCGTTACCATTGAAAACTACATATGTTTGTTCAAGTCCTGCACACTTACATGGGAGATGAAAGGTGGAGAAAGGAACAAATGAGATGTGAATGAGAAAGCAAAACGGGAGAAAGTGAGAAATGACAATAGAATGCATTGTCGGTGCTACTTTTACAGTTTCCAACAAAAGGTTCCAATTTAAAACTAAATGAAAATCTGCCTGTGCAATGCCGGAGAAGAAGCAGCAAGTCCAGCAGCGTCGGAATTAGAGTGGAAAACAGACAAGGTCCAGAACTATTTGTGAGACTAAAGGGCTGTCCCACTTTCACGACCTAATTCACGATCTTTTTTACTTGTGGACATTTTTCATCAGGCTAGAAAAACGCCCCGACCTACTTGATGCCACCAGTACCTACGACTAGCCTCACAACCTACCTACGACCTTGTGACGACCATGCTGCGAGTATGTGTCAAGGGCAAACTCGGCAGAGGTTGTGAATTAGGTCGTGAAAGTGGGACAGGCCCTTAACAGCAATTGAGAGGTCAGCAGCAGCAAGGTATAAATGTAGCGCAGGAAAGAGGAGTGGCAATCTTGTGAAGGCTGTGAGGTCAAAGTGCAGTGTCAGATATCAGTGATTAGCATGAGTGGCGATCAGATAAAGATATCCTGTTCTTATTAGGACTGAGATAATAGACAGAGACTAGGGCAGTGGAATGATCCTACTGCAAGATCTGGGAGATTAGGGAGATTCCAGTAACCCTGGTGACTACACCTGCAGGATGTGTGCCCCGTTGCAGTTCCTGACTGACTAGATAGACCAGCTGTCCTAACTATTTGATGTAGAGTCCATCCGAAGGTCTAGGTGGCCACCAAGAAGGGTATTTGGGGTAGGCAGTTAATGCACAATGTAGTTTCCCCTTTCAAACACATGGCCATGTTGGATACTGTGCAAGGGATGGCCTCCCAAGGATTCAGTTCATGGCACCATTATGGGAAGTGCAGTGCAGTCCAGACCTGTCAAAGGTAAACTGGGAGTATCTACTTGCAGACAAGTCCTCAGCGCCTTGCCACATCCCCCGAATCAACAAACCACTCCCCTGACGTTTGTCCCATAACTCTTCCACCTTTGGTCACTGTCAGCCCTTTCAACTTCATGCCAAATCCTTCCCAATACTTAGTGAACAACCTGCCAGTTCTGCTCCGAATCTACCCATCATGAAATCCAGTCACCCTGATCTCAAGTCTATCCAGTCATTCTCTGCCAAACACTGTGCTTCAATTTTCAATCAAGGCCAAGATCAATCTCCAAAATCCAACCTTAGGATAGGAGGCCCAGGGTCACACTTTAACCTGTGAAAATGCCCTAGGTTAGTGTCCCACTGCATCAAAGTATTTGATGTCCCACTGCATCAAAGTATCCATCAAAATGCATTAGAATGTATGTGCATAATCCCATGCATCCGACAGAAATGGGATAACATTAAGGGAGGGGTGCAAGTTAAAATGCTCACAACAGGTTTTTCTTCATGAGGCGCATTGTGAACTGCCAACAGGATAGTTTAGCTTAGTATAGAAACAGCATGGAAACAGGCCCTTCGGCCCACCGAGTCCACACTGACCAGCGATCTCCGCACTCTAACACTATCCTACACAGACTAGGACCAATTTTACCAAGCTAATTAACCTACAACTCTGTACCTCTTTGGAGTGTGGGAGGAAACCAAAGATCTCGGAGAAAATCCACGCAGGTCACGGGGAGAACATACAAACTCCTGACAGACAGCACCCGTCATCAGGATTGAACCCGAGTCTCTGGCGCTGTTAGGCAGTAGCTCTACCGTGCTGCCCTTGTTCTGACTTAAAAGGTAACCCAAGAATTGAATGACCAGTGAGATCCCAAAGTGGCTGGCGGGAGGAAACCATCTGTGCGCAGAAAAAATAAACGAATGAATGAAAGCAAAGAGCTAGATTGTCAAGGCGATTCCATGAATATATTGAACAGAAATCATTCGGAGCCTAGAATATGTTTTAATCCAATCTTTGTTTACCACCATGAATGCACAAAACTGATAAGAAAAAAATGAAAACCATTCCAAGTCCCTTGACTCAATCGTCAAATAATGAAAAGCTGTAAGAAAAATCACGGACAGATGAAAGAGTCTGTAAGATCTTTGGTGCGTTATCTGAAGTAAATACAGACACTCAGATCTTTATTTAGCCTCTGATTTCAAACAGTAATGAACAATGATGGCAGCCTAAACTAAATGTCACGCGAACCTCCGTCAATATCACAGTGACTGCATCTCAACAGATTAATTGTCTACAAAGCAATTTAGGTCATCCAAGGTTGCAAAGATATGTTTATCCTTTACTTTCACATGAAAACTGAAGCATTTGCTAATAAAGTACATGGCTCCGTATGCCCATTTTATCCAGCCCAGATCCCAGGATAAGAACTCAATAGTCTCAGTTATAGGGAATTTATACGAGCGGATCAGGCTGAACTAAGGTTCACAACTTGAAATGTCATCAGTCTATTTCCATGCACAAAACTGCCTGACCAAAGTTCCTCCAGCAGTTTGCTCAAGATTCCAGCATCTACAATGTCTTGAGATTCCTACACTTCCAAAATATCTAAGATGATTTAATTTCTCAAAGAGGTGACAGTAACTTTGCCCGAGTTGAAAGGTTAGTTAGTTAGAAAGGCAAATGGGTGGCCAACTCATGCCCACTCTCTAACGTCCTACTTCTGATAGGTTTCCAGAAAAAAAAACCATGGAAGAAAAGCGATAATGAAATGAAAAATGAGTTTTCCCCCTAACTTCAACATATATGTAATATTAGGAAAGATTGTACAATTTGTGACATTCTCTCCCCTAAATTAAAAACAGATGTAAATATTTTTCCTTTGATAAATAATACCATCTTTTTAAGCTACCTTGGGGTGAGAGATTGCAACCTTCACGTGGTCCGCCCTGTTTCGACGAATGCAATAAACCCGGCATGCACAATCAAATAAGATCAAATAGAACAAGTTGTCCTACAACTTTAGGCTGTGCACGCCATAAGCAAGAAGAAGAAGAAAAAGCAACCTTAAGCGGAGGTCATAGTTGGTTAGTTAGTTGCACACGTTTTTAATAGAGGGAATTTCAGACTTGAGGGTTTAGAAGGCAGAGATGTAAGTGAGTAATGGTTGGTTGAAGAAAGTGACAGATAGTTGAAAGCGTAATTCACCCTCCCCGCCCGGCGCTAGAACCAAGACAAGCCTTAGTGGAGGAAGGAATACAAGGGACCAAAGTTAAGGGCCTGTCCCACTGCGGCGACCTAATCTGCGAGTTTAGAAGCGTCTGCCCTGGACTCAAACTCGCAGCATTGTCGACACAAGGTCCTAGGAGGTCCTATGAGGTCGCTGGAACTCTCCTTCATGCTCGAGGGAAGTTCCTGAATACTCACAGTCTCAGCTAGGTCGCGGAAAAATTTTCAGTATATTTAAACATTTTCCGTGAGTAAAACTTGGTGGGCATGGGTCTTTTTAACTCGTAGTGCAGTGGAGAGGGGCCACTATTTAGTTACAGGCAATCCAGGGCAGCCATAGGCAAACTCCTTCGCTAACCGAGCATTTTGATTGGCTCATTGTGGAGTTTCAGGACCAAGGAAGACCTACCGGTAGGTAAAATGCCCGCTAAACTTTATTAAACTTCTTAAAAGCGTCTCCCCTTTCACCCCCCCCCCCCCCCCCCCCCCCCGCTCTCTAAAGGTCATACCATACAATGTGGCAGCCGTTTACCTTCCTCTTCATCGTGCAGACAGCGCTCCTCTGTTTTCCATGGCCCCCCCCGCGTGTGTGTGTGTGTGTGTGTGTGTGTGTGTGTGTGTGTGTGTGTGTGTGTGTGTGTGTGCGTGTGCGTGTGCGTGTGTGTGTGTGTGTGTGGTCGGTCGATGCAGCTCGCGGTTCAGTCTATCCAGCTGGAGGCTTTCCAGGAAAGTGCCCTCGAGCTTGAAGGTTGAAGACACTCTTCTGGACTCGTGGATTAGGTCGCCCAAGTGGGACAGGCCCTTTAGGTATATTATTGTACCGGGGTACAGAATATTTGCTTTGCATACTATCCAATAAAATCAGATAATACTGTACATAAATATAATCATGCCAAACTCAAGTATAACAGATCGAGAAAAGGGGAAGTTATAGAATGCAGAATATAGTTGTCAGCATTGCAGTGTACCAGTTCCATAGACAAAGTCCAATGTTCAGAATGGGATAGAGGTTAATCAGACATTGTCATAGATTATGGTTCAGAGGAACAAGCTGTTTCTGCGTCTGGTGGTGTGCACTCTCAAGCTTCTGTACCTTCTGCCGGATAGGAGTAGGAAAAAGGAAGGAATGACTGGGGTGGGACAAGTGAAAGGAGGAGCCATTGACGAGAATATTTCTTCATTATGTTGGCTGCTTTTCCAGAGCAGCATGAAGTGTAGATGGAGTTAATGATGGGAAGTTTGGGCTGTATGATGGACTGGACAACATCTGCAACTCTCTGAAATTCCTTGTGATCTTGGGTAGAACTGTTCCCGAATCAAACTGCGACACATCCCAACAGTATGTTTTCTATGGTGCATCTGTAGAAGTTTGTAAAAGTCAAATGACAATTGAGTTGAGGGAGACATAGTCATGGAGAAGTCTTTCAGCACAGGAAGTGAGGGAATCGTTGTTTCAGCTGAATATTAATTCAAGCACAAGGTTAAGGCAGATGTATGTACATTTTGCAGTGGGAATCAGAAACTCAGCTCAGGATTATATAGGATTTTGAGTTTAAGTTCAGTCTGTTTACCATATGACAGTAGTCAGGGATAATGGCTGAGCTGTGGGTATTTGTAGCAGGGATGGAAGCCAATGGCTTTGATCTTATCAATGTTACTCTGGAGGAAGCTGCATGTGGTTTCAGCACAAACATTACTGACACCTGAAGATGTGGCAGGTGGTGGAGAGGCACCATTAGCAATTCACCCTGTGTGTAAAATTATATTAAGGGATGTCAGGCAGGTGAGGGGAGGGAGGTAAGGGGACAAAGATAGATAACAGTGTGGGACAAAGAAGTAAAGTATTTACTCTTGTTCTGGCTGCAAGCTGATCAGCAAGAGTTTTGGAAGAGATGCAGTTTTGCCAGTAGGTGGTCAGACAACAAAAAGAATACTTGGAAATCGTGCTGCGAGGATACAGTCGGAACTGAGAGTTTCAGCTCGGTGTAGAGAAGGGTGAAGGGATGAAGAAAATAAATGAAAGTGCATGAGATTAAAGCAATAGTTGTACAAATTAGAGGATGGAGAGCATATGGAATCAGAACAGGTAACAGCACTGAAGCAGATGTTGGAGGAAAGATGGATAGAAGAGGACGATGTGGTTAAAATCTATGCTGAGATAGAGGATTAGTTATAATTCCATTGGTGGGTGGCTGTGTCGGTACACATTTCATTATCGATATACAGAAACATAATTCATCATCTTGTGATGTTCTTTCTCCACTGGCGTGCCAGCAGCCAGTATCAAGTTTGTGAAAGGTCTGCTGACTTTTGTCTTTGACTGGTTTGGTTGTTGTTTCCTCTTTGCGCTGTACATTTAAGATAATACCAGCACTGGCTTCTAGATCTCATTCACAGTATCACCACCATACTCTGCAGATTTGTACTTCCATGTGCCTTTGTTCATCTTCAGAAGATCTATATCAACATTTGGCAGCAATAAAGTTTATATCCAGTCTATGATCCAGGCCAAACATATCATCTCATCCTATGCTGCATACACAACAATCCCCAACAATGTACAAAGGCACACGATGCTTTTGACTTTGTGCAGAAATTTGCAGAGCCATGAAGCAGCTTGTCACACTGAAGGATCACGATTGGAGCAGGATGGCTTCACACTCGCAAGAGAACTTAATTGAAAGGAGAGGCACACATGGCAGTGGGGTATGTTCGAGGACAGGGCCAACTGAAATTTTATTTTGTGGGCTCCACTGGGCATCTCTGCTCGATTGGGGAAAAAACATAGATAAAACATAAATAGACACTTACGTCTTCAGTGCTGTCTCCTAATAGTATGTTCCAATGCAAAAGACAGTTTGGGGCTCAATTTACATCTTGGGGCATGTTCTCCACATTATAGAGGACCTACCAAATGTTTTAGATATTTGAAAAGGCCTCTTTTGAATAGAAGTCATGTCCATTTGATTAATTCAATGTTTAACATGTCTGAACAATGCCAAATGCATGGCCAGAACAGGGAGCATCCAAACAATTAAAAGAGATAGCAACACATGACTGTCAAGGTGCATCTGTAGTTAGATCTCTTCACTAAGATCAAGGGGGAAGCAAGGAAGAGGAGAGTGGCAAGGTTGTGTCACTGGCTGCTGCATGAGGAAAAACATTTAGCTTCACAGCCTGAAGAGCAGGCATCAAGAAAGTGAAGACTGAAAGAAATGCATATGCTGGGATACTGAACAAAACACAAAGTGTTAAAGGAACTCAGCAAGCCAGGCAGTATCTGTGGTGAGAATGGACAGACGATGTTTCGGGTCAGGGCCCTTCTTCAGAAAGTGAACATTGGCCTTCAAAAGTATGGGAATAGAAAATAATAATTTTATGTTAAACTGAAAAGGGGATAAAATTCCAAAATAATGAAAGGGAATTTTAAAGACAGAAACCATGCAATTAAACTTAAAAGAAGATTGGTAAATATCAATGTTGTTGAATCTTTTCAGAAGCAATTGAATAGTGAAATGAAAGCACCAGTTTTCTTGTAAATCAGGATGCCCAAAACTTGTGCTGACTTGGTCTGTTTTAGACTGGAATTGAAGTTGTTACCAGTGTAGTCGGAGCCGGAGTTGTTGAGTTGGTGTCGGAGCAATTTTGGTGCTGCTGGAGTCGGAGTTGGTAAAAAAGTCCCGACTCCGACCTCAACATAAATTTCAGAGACTATGTAAATCGGGAAAAAAAATCAAATTTTTTAAACATACCGCATACTTTATTTCCACCCGAGAAAACGGGAAATCACATTGGGGCTCCAACCAGATCTTAAATATTTTACAATAACTACAGATGAAAAACATTTTGTGTGACAGCATGTGATAGAAGATGATGATGGCAAAGGATTGTGTGAAACAAAACTCAGTTGTTTCTCAGGCTTTGATAAAAATGCTCCAACAAGAGCTTCAAATTTGAAAAGACATTTGCAGCATTTCCACCCTAAAATGTTAGAAGTTGTAAATGAGAAAGATACAGGAACCAATAAAAATCTTACAATTACATTAAAGTCAGCCAAAAAAAACAAATCTCCTGAGGGACAACCCAGACAAGGTTACTTAGAAGGTTCATTACTGCACACTGTAACAATGGCCACAGAAATGTTTAAGAAACACCTTATCGAACTTGTAAGAAATGGTGTAGCCTTAACTTTATTTCACAAACGGCCTTTCTAGGCCTAAATGGAGAAATCGCTAAGAAACTAGGATTTCTCTGGTAAGGGAGAGTATCAGAAAACTTATACTTGAAGAGGCCAAGAATGAAAAGGAATAGTTTCGAAAAACTATTAAGTGGTGGTTCATGTTTATTAAAATGGATGCCACCACTCGTGACAGAGTAAAGGGCCTGTCCCACTTGGGCGAGCTAATTCGCGAGTTCTGGCGAGTTTTCCCTCGACTCATACTCGCAGCATGGTCGACACGAGGTCGTAGGAGGTCTTTGTAACTCTCCTTCATGCTCAAGAGTATGAGTCTCCACTTACTCGAGAACTCAGCTAGGTCGCGGCGTTTTTTTCAATATGTTAAAAAATGCATGCGAGTAAAAAAAGGTTGCCATGGAAAAAATCGATACTTTTTTACTCGTAGGTTTAGTCGTAGTAGATCGTGGTAGGTCGGCATGTTAGTCGTAGGTAATCGAGGGTAGACGTAGATAGTCTTCATCATAGTTGAAGGAAGGTCGAAGGAGATCGAAGGAGGTCGTCTTCACTCTCCACTATTCGGTGTCCAATTTTCCTGAAGTTAGTCGTAGCTAGTCGAAGTTGGTCTTCAACATAGTCGAACGAGATCTTCAACATGCCATTTTTTCAAACTCTTCTAAACTCGCCAATTAGGTCGCCCAAGTGGGACAGCCCCTTTGACTATTTTGCCATCAGTGCTAGATTTGTTAATGAAAACAATAAATTAGTAACTCGGACATTAGGAGTAAAGGACACCAAGGCACATCATGAGCGCATACATCTCCAGAACTTAGTGGAAGAAATTTCGAATTATTTTGAAATTAAGAAAGACCAAATTCTATGCATCGTCACTGATAATGCTTCAAATATGCTAAGCACAATAGAAAAGATTAATAAAGTTGAAGAAGAAAATGTACTGTAAGGGAGATCTCTGATGCAGATTCTGAAACTGAAACAGCGTAAATAGAAGAGAATGATGAAACTTTAAATATTGTTGGGGAAGCATCTCAGCTCTGTCTAATCCAACACATGCATTGTGCTGTACATACATTGCAACGAGCAATATGAGTCAAGTCAAGTCAAGTCAAGTTTATTTGTCACATACACATACGAGATGTGCAGTGAAATGAAAGTGGCAATGCTCGCGGAACAACAAAACAACCAAACAAATTATAAACACAATCATAACACACATATTATTTTAAATAATAAATAATAGAAGGAAAAACGTTCTGTACAGTTGGTCCCTGGTGAGAAAGGCGTTTACAGTCCGAATTGCCTCTGGGAAGAAACTCCTTCTCAACCTCTCCGTTCTCACTGCATGGCAACGGAGGCGTTTGCCTGACCGTAGCGGCTGGAACAGTCCGTTGCAGGGGTGGAAGAGGTCTCTCATGATTTTGTTTGCTCTGGAGTTGCACCTCCTGTTGTATAGTTCCTGCAGGGGGGTGAGTGAAGTTCCCATAGTGCGTTCGGCCGAACGCACTACTCTCTGCAGAGCCTTCTTGTCCTTGGCAGAGCAATTCCCAAACCAGATGGTAATGTTCCCGGACAAGATGCTTTCCACCGCCGCTGCGTAGAAGCACTGGAGGATCCTCGGAGACACTCTGAATTTCCTCAATTGCCTGAGGTGGTAAAGGCACTGCGCCATGCAGCTTCTCTGATAGGTAAGGGGAGGCAAGTAGCCACAGTAGCCAGGACCTCTAAAATTGATGCTATCCCCCAGAGACATGCAGGAAAACATGCTATTTTGGACCAAGCAACTCGCTGGGGCTGCACATATATGATGGTAAGTGTTTACTTGACCAAAAACCCTTTCCGGGGTGCTGCACAATTGGCAGCCCCACCAACAGTTGACTTTTTCGTCTTTTTTTGGTATTTTTATGCGTTTAAAACGTTTGTGTAAATGCTCTTCGGTTTGTTTTATGGGTGTGTGTGTGGGGGGAGGGGGGGGGGGGGGGGGGAGGAGGGAAACTTACTTTATTTTCAGTCTCTTACCCTGCCACAGATGCGATTGTTTTCCAGATCGTATTTCCGGTCGTTCTGCGGCCTAACATCGTGGAGCTGGAGGCCTCCTCGGACTGACTTTGAGCCCCACCGCGGGGCGTGGACTTAACATCGGAGCAGATCCCTCCAACCGCAGCCTGCGTACTTTACATCGAGAGCTCGCAGTCTCGGGAGAGGCCGAGTCGGGAGCTCCAACGACGCAGAGGTTCGACAAACCCCGACCCAGGGTCCGATCACCTGGCGCGGGGGAGCTGATTGCCCTGATGCGGAGCGCCCAAACGCCACCAGCTACGGGAGTCAAGATAGTCCCATCAACGTAAGGCTCGAGAACAAAGAAAGGAAGAGTTTGACCTTTTTTTCGCCATCCATCACAGTGAGGAATGTGGAGGAGTCATTGTGGTGGATGTTTGTGCTAAAATGTATTTTGTGTGTTTCGTTGCTTTTTATTTGTATGACTGACTTGGCAAATGAAATTCCTCGTATGTTGCAAAACATACTTGGCTAATAAAGTATTATTGTATTGTATTGTTGTATTGTATTATAATCCCAGTGTCTTACTGACTAAAAGTCAATGGAGGTTGGTATCATAATTAGAAGCTATGCTTGCTCACCCATATGCAGTCAGCAAAAAGCTGCAAGCAGAGAATTTAACTCCTGGTACATTCCTATGGGAGATGAAAAATTTAATATTTAATCTATCCAAAGCTGGAGGATTAATTGCTGAAGGAATTGTATCGTCAATGAAGAAAAAATAGTGTCTGCTACCTGAAAATCAGATCTTGTTAGCTGCTGTCTACGTAGATCCAATGAACCGAATGTTGTTGAGTGAAGATCAATTACCTAGGCATTGAGTATTAATTTCTATTGCACTTGAGAATTTTTGTTTGTCATAATTTAGCCATTTAGCTCATACCTGTGGCCTGAGTTTAATAAATTTTGGAGTACTGTTTTTATAATTTTTATTTAGTTCAATGGAATTTTAATTTTGTCAGTCTTATATGTTTTTTCTTTCTTTTAGCATAATGAATTATGTTTTTTTTCCCAAGAATAAACAATAAAAAAGCATAGCTACAACCATTAGACTCAAAACTTTAAGGACATGTGTTTAAAAGGTAGCCTGATGATTCATGTAGTTCTTATGAAATGACATCTTGTGTAATGTCATGGTAGCAGATTTAGAATTATTATACCGATGGGTCGGGGTCGGAGTCGGATACACAAGATATCAGGGAGTCGGTGTCGGGTGTTTTGGGTATCGACTCCACAGCCCTGGTTACCAGCCACTTTTCCATGCAAATGAGGTGCAAAGAGTCGGGAGCTACCAGGCATGCTGTGTGCACATCACTTAATGTCAAATATGCACACAAATACTGCATTAATTACCTAACTGAGCTGCTAAAAGAGAGCCCAAGAGTCCAAATGATGCCTTTCCGTCATTACATTCACCAGATGCCATTCCATCAACCAGACTTATTTAGGGCGCTTAAAGTGAAGGAATTCTGAGGAAGCAGGGAGCATAATTCGACAGATGGAAGTCAAAGATAGCAAAAAGATAAAGCATATCACATAATAAAAATTAGTAGTAAGCTAGAGGATTGGGAATCTTTTAAACCCACAGAAGGCAACTAAAAATGCAATGTGGAGAAAAGATGAAATATGAAGGTATGATAGCCAATAATGTAAAAGAGGATACCAAACGTTTAGTCAGCTATCCGTTTAGTTTTGTTGAGTATTATTGTCATGTGTACAGAGGTATAGTGAAAAGCTTCTTGTTGACTCAATGATTACAATTAAGCCATCCACAGTGCACAGATAAAAAATGAGGCAAAAGTGGACATTGTACTGCTGGAAAATGACACTGAAGTATTAATGGGGAACAAAGAAATGGCAGATAATCAGTTTAATAGCATCAATATTCACAGTGGAAGAAACCAGCAATGAACCCAAATTCAAGAGTCAGGAGATAAAAGAGAGTGCTGTCGCTATTGCTGAGAGAAGATGCTTGGGATGCTGAAAGGTCTTAAGGTCGATAGGTCACCTGGACCTGAACGACCCCACTCCTGGATTCTGAAAGAGGTAGCTGCAGAGATTGAGGAGCATAAATAGTTATAGCGAGCAATATTGATAGCAAGCAATATCATCAAAGACACCACCCACCCAGCACACAAACTGTTCACCCTCCTACCTTCCGGTAAGCGCTACCGCAGCATGCGGAGCAAAACCACCAGATTCAAAAACAGCTTTTTCTCTCAGGCCATCAGACTACTCAACACACTTAAGAAAATTCCATGAACAGTACCCAAACAAAGACAAACAAACTGTGAAAATAACTTTGGCTCAATGTCTCCAGTACGAAATTTGCATTTTTTCTATATTGCACCTTTCATTGTTGCACCCTTTTTAAAATACCTCAAAGTTTTTGCTACATTTTGGCACACTGTGAATATTTTAATATTTTAAATAATGTAATGTCTATTGTCTATTTTTATTGGTATGTTGTCTGTCTGTGTTTTTAATATTACTTGCACATTTGGAGTATGGGGAAACGTAATTTCAATCCTCTGTGTAACTACTGTTGCATAATTGAATTAACAATAAATTTTACTTTGAACTTTGAACTTTGAGTTACCTTTCACGAATCACTCGAGTCAGGATCGTTTCCAGAGGAGTGGAAAATTGCAAATGTAACTCCACTGTTTAAGATAGGCACAAGGCAAAAGAAAGGAAATTATAGGCCAGTTAGTCCGAATTTTGTGGCTGGACAAAATTGTATTACTAAGGAGGTGGTTTCCGGGTACTTGGAAGCACAGGTTAAAATAGGCCAAAGTCAGCATGGCATTGTTAAGGGAGATCTTGCCTGACAAATCAGCCAGTTTTTCGAGGAGGTAACAAACAAAGGGGAGTCAGTGAATGTTGTTTACTTGAATTTTCAGAAGGCATTTGATAATGTGTCGTACGTAAGCCTGCTATAGCAGCAACTCCTGCCCCTGTGCTGCTCATCCTTCTAAACTCCAGAAAGTCCAGGCACAGAGCAATCAAATGCTCTTCACATGTTCACCAAATCAACCTCAGGATCATTCTCGTAAACCTCCACTGGATCGTCTCCAACACCAGCACATCTTTCCTCAGAACCAACCAGCCCTGTGCTCCTGGTTCGACCCCCCGCAGGAGCACAAGTCAAAATGAACTCTCATGGAATCGGCTTTCTCCAATATTCCTCCTCAAGGGGAAAATCAGCTTCCCACTCTCACCAACCTCCTGAATTTCTGGACCATTGCCTTTGCACTGAGTGGAGGTAGTGATGAAAGATATCCACACCACAGCTTATACTCAGGCCAGAGGCAATTTGGATTTCCAGATGGTCAAAACCTTTTTTGTCCCAATTAAAGGAACCCAAAGCCAAATTATATTCACAATACCGGCATTTACACCAGCTAAAAATGATACCTTATTATAGCCCACCTAACCATGATTCCTCCAGACACTACTCAATATTGATTGTGAGACAGTGAAACACAAACAGATTCTGACAAATCAATATTAACTCCTTGTTAATTATATGGTGCAGATCTAAGTTCAAAGTCTTACTTCCATCCTACTGTTATTACATAACTCATCATTATCACACACCCCCATTGATGTTAATTGTAGCAGTATGAATTCCTTTTTTTTAATGTCATTCCAGGTGTTTAGGAATGCATCTGCCCTTCCAAGTAATAAATAATAATACATCAAACAACAAGAACTAATCTCTTGGCACCAAGGAAACCGAGTACTATTCTGTTCTCCAGGAGGCAAGATGTTTCATCTTGAAACAAGTGTGCAGCTGGTTCTTTGATATGACTGTTTTTGTCCTTAACAATCAGATATTCCTGACATAATGCAGGACAATATCTGCCACACTGAACGCTTGATGGTTCTCCAGCTCCGACACTAAAACTTCCCCGTAAACCTAATTTCTGTGTGTAAATAAGTTCTCTACCAAAGCCACGGCAGCCGCAATGGAGGGGCTCCAGGGAAATATGTCTTAAAGAAATAACTTTATTTAGTGCTTAGTATACATGGAACATAAAATCTGGCTACAAAATTCTGCCAAAATAAAAACTAACCTTATAATTATTTTGTCTTCATCAATTTGTAAATTACACAACTATAATTATTTGATTTTTATTAAGGGGTGACAAATTTTAAGGACAAAATTTAATCCATATCTATCTATATAATATTAAAACTCTGCGGCTGGCTGGCTGTGTGTGTTTCTGACTTGTGGCTGCCAGCCTTTGATTCGTTGCTACGCCAACGTCAGACCCAGAAACGCCGAGTTATTTTCCATTTCAGTAGAGATTTCACTTTTCATTCCAAGTATCCACTCCTCATTAAATTTTGTCGTGTTTATGTGCACATTTTTAATAAAATCCTTCTTTTCCCCCACCCATTCACTCATTTTGTCGCCTCCTGCTGGCCAGCGACCATAACGGCTGCTGGCGCCCACATCTCGCCTCAAAGACGCCATTTAAAAACAGCCGCACTGCTGATTCCTGAGCCGCTCAAGTTGGAGGAGAGGACCACGTCTCCCGTGGGGGCTACGGACTACGGGTAGGGAACGGCTGCGTTGGGGGAGCAGACCCAACGGGACTGCACTTGGTCTAGTATTTTATAAGCCCAAAAAATGAGAAAAAATGCATTCTCGAGAAATGTATTCCTGCTCTCCTGTGCTAACTGAGTGAGGTTATCAGCCACTAATTGTACTCACCAACTGAAACAAATTTGCAGAACAGAGCACAACCTGTGTTGCACATTCAAACAAGCACAGAGCTACTACAACAAAGGAGGAGCCCATTTTGTTCACTAGGTTTGTGCTGCTTCTGTGCAGAGCAAAGCACAGTTTGATTCACATGTGTCTATAGATTTCCCATTTGAAAGTCCAAATTGACTGCTTCCTACTGCTTTACAGGCAGAGTGTTCCAGGCCATAACAATTGTCTTCAAGCATTGCTTGTGTTCCCCTGTACTTTTGTCTATCACTATCTCAACATCACACAGGTCACAGCAGGCCACTTGATAGGCACCCCATCCCCAACATTCACTCACTCCAGCACTGACGCACAGTAGCAGTGGTTTTTAACCGTCTACAGGACGCACTGGAGAACTTACCACGATGCCTTAGACAGCACCTTCCACACCCACAACCTCCATCAGCTAGGACAAGTATAACAAATGTATGGGAACACCTCAGCCTCAAAGTTGTCCTTCAAGCCACATACCATCCCAACTTGGAAATATATCACCATTCATTCAAAATCCTGGAACTCCCTCCCTAACAGCAGAGTGGGCATAACTGCACCTCAGAGATTGCAGCAATTCAAGGAGGCAGCTCACCACCACCTTCAATGATGATTAGGGATGGGCAATAAATGCTGATGCAGCTTGGGAAGCCTACATCCCTTGAATGAATGGGGCAAGAATCTGTGTCCCCTTGATCTCTGTTAATAGGAACATTTCTTCACGATCCTGAATAGCTCTACCAAGTCTTCCCTCAGCCTTCACCGCCCCAAAAAGAACAAGCAGGGATTCTCCAGTCCAATCATTCGCCTGAAAGACTTAATCGCTGGAACCAATCAATTTAATCTGCTCAATACACATTCTTGCATACATTTAGCTTCATCGGCACAGCTGGTCAGCATGGACATGGTGAGCCAAAGGGCCCATCTCCGCCCTCTATCTCTAAACCCTAAAGTAAAGTCTGAAGGGCCTGTCCCACGAGACGATTTTTTAGGCGACTGTCATAGTTGTAAATCTGGCTACTGGACTAATGGGCCTGTCCCACTTAGGCAAATTTCTTAGGCGACTGCTGGCGACTACGACAATGGAATTCACCGAAGTCAGCACCGTCAACGACCTACGTAAGTAAGTAAATAAGTAAGTAATTTTTATTTATATAGCACTTTTAAATCAAATCACGTTGAAGCCAAAGTGCTTTACAGAGAAAAAAAAATTAGATTACCATACATCCATATAAATTAAAAAAACAAGAAAAATAAAGACACAATACACTATAGGATTCAACATGAACATCCCCCCAGCAGAATCAACACTTTCCGCTGTAAGGGAAGGCATCAAAAAGTCCAGTCCTCCTCCTCCTCCTCTTAGTCCACCCGAGGTTGGGGCCTATTTGAGGCCTCCGCAACCAGTCGCCGCAACGGCGGCCCGATGTTATAGGCCCTCCTGCCGGGAAGATGGAACACCGACATCGGGTGAACAGTCCTCAGCGGCTTGGAAATGTCTGGAGTGGCCGCTTCAGCCTGGCGACAACCTACGACAGCACCTATGTCAGGAAAAGACAAGCTACGACAAGCCCACGGTTGCCGACTGTCGTCAAAAAGTTTTGAATATTTCAAAATCCAATGAGTGACCAGAAAAAATGCTACGACTCTTTGGGTGACTGAGGAGACTACTCACAACCATACAGGCGACATCCCGACGACCCTGTGGCGACAACCTAGTCTCTGGCAGCCGCCTAAAAAATTGCCTAAGTGGGATAGGCCCTTAAAGCTCTAATGAACAAATCCGATTTTCAGCCTTGAGGAAAGTGGGGGGGGGGGGGAGAAAAAATTGCTGCTCACCTTTAACAAAACAGTGCTGGGAGTAACTCAGCAGGTCAGGCAGCATCTATGGGGAGAATGGAAAGGTGATGTTTTGGATTGGGACTCTTCTTCAAACTGAACTTAAAAATGCTGTTAATTTTTCCTTTGTGAATACATCTGAATCTAGAGACAGACATAACACCAATATTTTTTTAAACTGCAGTTACTGGTAAATAAAAAACTCA
Source organism: Leucoraja erinaceus (assembly GCF_028641065.1). NCBI lineage: Eukaryota > Metazoa > Chordata > Chondrichthyes > Rajiformes > Rajidae > Leucoraja > Leucoraja erinaceus. The sequence continues at coordinate 102,265,725 of NC_073377.1, forward strand.
GCTGGTGAGGCAGCATTTGAGGAAAGAGAGGAGTAGTTTCAATTTGAAGAGCTTTTGTCTTAACTAGGAAGGTGGAAAAACATGTTCTATTTGTTTTAAGGCATAAAATGCGGCATGTCTTCTAATTGGAAAACGGGCTCTGGCAATACAAGAATCCAGCAATATATACATGGAGTAATTCCTTTCTCTCAGCTTCATGTTCTTATAATTGTATACTAGATCAACAAGCTCCCTGAAAGTACAACACAAGTTGACAAAGTGGTAAAGTGGGGGGATGGCCAGCTCACCTTCATTGGTTAGGGCATTGAGTATAATAGTTAAGAAGGCATACTGCAGCTTTATAAAACTTTGGTTAGGCTACATTCAGAGTATTGTGTTCCGTTCTGGTCACCCCATTGCAGGTAGGATGTGGAGGCTTTGGAGAGGGTGCAGAACAGGTTTACGAGAGACTTATGAATGGACCAGACCTGAGATATCGTCAATTTATGTTCTCCAGAGATGTTTGCTCCCTGACCTGCTGAGTTACTCCAGCAATTTGTGTCCTCTTCTGAAGAAGCAACATCTGCATTTCTTTGGGTCTCTGTGTTATCAGGATGCTGCCTAGATTTGAGGGTATTAGCTAGAAGGACAGGTTGTACAAATTTGAATTGTTTTCTCTGGAGCATCAGAGGTTGAGGCGGAAACCTGATAGAATATATACAATTATGAGAATTATGATAGGGTAGATAGCCAGACCATTTTTTTCCAGGATAGAAATGTCAAAGGCTGGATGGCATAGTTTAAAATGAAAGGGGCAAATTTTAAGTGAAATAAAAAGGGTTTTTATTTTTTTAATTATTAATATACACAGATAGATATATAAATATGCAGGGAATGTTGGTAATTAAAAGAGATTAGTTTAACTTGGCATCATGCTTGGCATGGATATTGCAAGCCGAAGGCCCTGTTCTTATACTATACAGTTCTTTGTTCTATGTTCTAAGAAATTTATTTTCTAAATACAAATACACTGGGAAAAACCCTTAAAAATAATTGCGGAGTGAGAAAGTCAAATGCTATGTTAGTTATGTTATTACGATGGGTTTTGAATTTAAACATAGCTCAATCTGGTAAGATGATTGCAACTTCTTCTTGACAGTGGCAGGGATCCCAGGTGAAATTAATTTGAAGTATGGTAATTACCAATTGTTCAAAATGTACTACTAAAGCCACACTTCTCATTTTTTCAGCAAACAGAAATTTGAAAAAATTCACATGGGACATGCGAGCTCTGTGCCTTTGAATTTGAAGCTGAAGTGTATTACTGGGCACAGCATAGAGCACTTTACTCTGCGACTTCTGTTCCATTTTACATCAAATGGCTTCAGGTCAACCTATAAATGCCATGTCTGTATATTCACGTATAATTATTTCATTCCAGGGTCCAAATATGATGGGTTAAAATAAAAATCCCAGAGCTCTCCCTTCCATTAGACAGTTGGTTTGGACCTTACTCCAACTTGTAACTATTACTACCTTTCACTGATGGCAGATAGTGACATAACTCTGACTGATGATAGAACAAGAACTACCCTTCTCTCTCAAACAACCAAAGCACAACTCTCAAATTCACACACACTGACCACCTTAAACCTTTCGTGTTCATGAATACTTCATCGGAGAATCAAGGGAAATCATGTTCTGATCAGTTAGCAACAGGATTCATTCCTTTGCTTCTGCCTGTGGAAACATGGATTATTTACTGATCTAAAGGTTAATATGAAAACTCTTCATGTCTTTGGCCAAGAATCATCCGCTCCTTGTCTTCTCTTTGCACAAGCTGCAAAACTCGATTTAAAACTGATGATCCATCCCCACTTTCACCTCCATCCGCAAATCCACTGGCTTCAGGATTATATTTTGTATATATGGTTTGGCAGGATACAATCCAATGCTGATATGATAATAGTCTTCAAGGTGATTGAAGAAGATATTTGTCCTGTCTACCATACCCATTAACAAAGCAACAACTCATAGAGAACAGTTCTGCCACTGATAATCAATAGATATTGTTTCAAGTTGGCACGTTGGCGTAGCGGTAGAGTTGCTGCCTTACAGCGCCGAGACCCAGGTTCAATCATGACTACGAGTGCTTGTCTGTACCGAGTTTATACTTTCTCCCCGATGACCTGCATGGGTTTGCGCCAAGACCTTCGGATTCCTTCCGCACTCTAAAGACGTACAGTTTTGGCTTGGTGAAAATGTGAATTATCCCTAGGACTGCGTTAATATGAGGGGATTGCTCATCAATGCAGATTTGGTGGGCCAAAGGGCCTGTTTCTCTAAAGCTAAAACTAAACTAGCATAGAAATGTCAAATACCAGAACGTATAGCTTTAAAATGAGATGGGAAGAGTTTCAAGGAGATATGCCAGGTAAGCTTTTTATTTGACACAGAGGGTGGTAGGTGCCTGGAACGTGCTGCCTGGGGTTGTGGTGGAAGCAGATATGATAGTTGTAGTTTCCAGAGAAAACAATTCAAATTTGTACAACCTGTCCTTCTAGCTAATACCCTCAAATCTAGGCAGCATCCTGATAACACAGAGACCCAAAGAAATGCAGATGTTGCTTCTTCAGAAGAGGACACAAATTGCTGGAGTAACTCAGCAGGTCAGGGAGCAAACATCTCTGGAGAACATGAATTGATGATATCTCAGGTCTGGTCCATTCTTAAGTCTCTCGTAAACCTGTTCTGCACCCTCTCCAAAGCCTCCACATCCTACCTGCAATGGGGTGACCAGAACTGAACACAATACTCTGAATGTAGCCTAACCAAAGTTTTATAAAGCTGCAGTATTGATAGTGGCTTCATTTGATCTGCAGTCATATCCAGCAGAGACATCGTGGGCCTGTAACAAGAATGCAGATAGATGGATGAAAGAGCCCAACAATTTTCAAAGCCGTTGAAATGATAGAAGGCATGGGAAATGTTGGAGGAAATTAAATAACAATAGGAATGTATCTCATGAGGAGGAGATAATGTAATCCCTGTTTGCTCAGTCGTGAGCTTATACTAGGTTTCTTAGGTGGGGGAAAAAAAATCACACATTCTCCTTGTGGTAGAAAACAAGGGTTGATCCTAAATTCCCTTTGGAACAACATCAGCTACCCTTAAATTCACGATGGCTTCTGGTGCTTCAGAGTTTTCCAATTGATCCAATTGATTGTTAAGAAAACCACCTTAGTTATGCAGGCCTCCAACCGGTGATAAAGACCCAACTTGTGGGGACACACAAGCGAGCAAGCTCCCATAATATTAACTTACAAAGACCAATATCTGTACATATGTACGTTCCTACAAATGGCAAACTTCCTCTCTCTCCCTCCCCCCCACTTTTAGCAATTGTGCTTGCTTTTCAGACTTGTATTTTTGATTCATGACACAACTGCAGAGGTATGGCTACCAGAGGGTAAATCACATATTTTCTCATTCTAAGACAAAATCAGACATGGGCATCTGAAAAATGAAACCCTTTAGTTACCTAGAGATGGTTGTACAGTTTTATTTTTTTCAGTAAGTCACCTAGACAATTATTGCAAAACTACACTATTCACATTCCATATGCAACTACTAATTCCTGATCAAAATTAAATTGTAGGTAGACTGCCCACAACCAGGCCAGCGACCACCCAAACATTGCTGTGCTTTCTTGACATGAAAATCTATAATTCTCCTGGAAGTTAAAAGAACCGCATCACTTCACCTCTTCTCCTTTATCCTGACAAAGTGATCCGGCAATAAATGAGCTAAAGTGGTTATCAGTAGGAACAGCTTCCAAGTCTACAAATGTTGCATATAAATAAGTTATTTATCCGTGCAGTGGAGTCATACACTATAATAATGCCAAATCAAGTTAAATCCCACAAATTTCAATGGATATCAGCCCATTTCTACTTAATGCATCCAAATCAAATTCATCTATTGAATTTATAATGTATATCTTAAAGAAAAAGGTTTGGTGGGATAATGTGTTTTGCAACTTACAGAGGGCTTCATTAGAGAGCCCCCCCCCCCCCCCCCCCCCCCCCCCCCCACCCCCGATCAGTCTGAAGAAGGGTTTCAGCCCAAAACGTTGACCATTTCCTTCGCTCCATAGATGCTGCTGCACCCGCTGAGTTTCTCCAGCTTTTTTGTGTACCTTCGATTTTCCAGCATCTGCAGTTCCTTCTTAAACGCCTGAATTTACATCGTTATCTCACCATAATCTCAAATGAATACCACCTCTGTTTTTGGGTTGAATCACATGGGAACATTTTAAAATTCCTTTCAACTACAAAAAAATGTCTCTTAACCCCCGAGATTATTGAACTCTTGCTCTGCAGTTAACATGTTTAAATCCGTGACAGGATTTAGAAATGTTTGCATCCCACTAGGAATCCGCGTTGTTTCGGGTTGGGAAAACGGGACAAATTTACTTTACCGAGTAGGAAAAATTTATTAACTCACTTAGGCTTCTGCTGAAAGCAGGTCAAAGAGCAGCTACTAACAAAAGGAGAATGATATTTGCCTTTACAAAAAAGACATTGACAATGTTTTTCATAATTATGCAGCAATTTTGAAGGTCCGATTGATAAATCTGAATCGACACTGATCGAGTATGCATTTGTGATAAACAATTGAAAACTTTTCTGCAGCAGTCACTTCAATAATGCAGCAATAAAGCACAATTTGTGAAGTAATGTCGTACATTATCTTACACTTCAACGATGATTTCCCAACAGTATCTGATTACATGTATCCCAGTTGGTGTTTGCTGGTTAGAAAGTAGCTTCTCCCTGATCAAGGTTCTTCCTTTCAGAAATGCCAGGCAACCTGTCTTCTTCACGGTTCAAGCCACCACTTGTCATCTTGAAGCTGGTGTCAGATGTGCAATCTCAAAACATGCATGCCTAAAAGTTGATGTACTTTGTCCTCTTCAGAAATATCTACTTCCAGAATTCATGCATTGACTTCCATGATCTGCCAGCTATTTTAAGATAGCCGTTGGGATGTGACACCAGTTATTAAAGATAACTAACTGCTGATGTCAGCTGATTTTCTGGAGCCCCACTATTGTGTTGGAAGTTATAAATAAATTCCATCACCTTTATTCCAGTCATAATTATTTGTTTGCTTCTAATTCTTCCTGAGACCTTTTGTCTTCATTCTTTTTCTCACAGGTTGAACATAATTGTTCTCCTTTACAACAGGTGTGACTGCAGACAGTGTTCCACTTCAGGTCGGCGAGGTGACAATGCCAACCTCTGCTGGCCTTGACATCAAAGGCTGATGCTATCTCCTGATATGTAATCATCATTTCCTTCCACCCGTACTCATGGCACCCTATCTTTTAAAATCCTTTTAGATGTGGATAGGATAAGAGTGGGTATAAAGACAACATTCAGAGGCAAAAAAATGAGACATTGCAGATGAGAAAATAAACTGTGAAGAGAAACTAAGCCAGAGACAAACAAAATTAATAGTCCAAGGAACAAAGTGACATGTTTTCTTCGCAATTCCAAAAAAATAGTGTCTAATAACACACATTTTTAATACATTTAGGAATGCTCCAGTTAACTCTTGCAGGAATCCATTCTTGCTCATCTTGAAGAAATTATTTTATTTGACTATTTTAATTTGCCTCTTTTTACCTGTATATCTAGCTATTTCCCAGCTTATGATTCCTTTTAAATGAGCTTTGGTTTTTAATACGGCCATTGACCTGAACAGTAACCCTGATATAAATGAAAATGACCCTTCAAAAGCATGCAATATGTTTTTGTTTTATTTCAGGTTTGCATCACCTGCAATAACTTTTAGAATTCAATAGTTTCAATTAAATAACATCCAACATTTGAAGAGGATGCAAAAACATTGTAAAACACTCAAATTTTCAGCAGCTTGGTTCACAATATTTATACATGTAATGCTGATAAGAAATTTCTCAAAGTAACCACCAAAAGTTGAAATATTTTCGTTACATTTTTTGTTGAAAAAGTAAAGTCAAATATTTGTCTGTCTGTTCCCTCCACATATGCTGCCTACCAACCCGCTGAGTTCCTCCAGTGGACAAAAAAAGGAAAAGTGGATTTCGCTCATAATTTTTCTCTCTCTCTCATACATTCCTTGAGGTGGTAAGAGTATTGATGTATTCTCGTTTCTTTTTCTTTCACTCTGGCTTTCTTGTTTTGATTTTATTGTCTTATTTCCTTTACCAGCCAATGGTTTTCATTCTACTTTACTCAGTTCCTTCCTTGTGGGTGCTTCCCTTCACAAGTTAAAGGCTTCGAATACAGAATACAAGACCACATAATATCAACTGTCAACTACCATAATGATTGGTGAAATGTACATTGTCTCATGAGAATTGCAAAGGATTAGAATCAACAGTACAATTCACAAATATCAATCCAGGCATTGCAGTGTCAAATCTGTCAGCATTCACCAAACTGACTGCAGCTTGGAGTTCACCCAAGTGCAGATGAACATAATATACAGTAGCTGCTCATCAATTTCTTGCTTAAAACACAAAGTGCTCATGTAACTCAACCATCAAACAGCATCTCTGGAGGACATGTATAGTCGATGTAACAAGTCGAGACCCTTTACCACTAAATCGTTGATTTTAATCAACTTAAACACGAACAGCACCCAATAAGAACATGAAGATTTCATCGATTTTACTGCTAACTACCTCTTTCACTGATTTCTTGTTCTCCTCAGGGTTGACTATTTTCAGGGGAATGCACAGTTTGTAAGCTGATCAGCTTCTGCAGGGGCACATGTTATGGGAGTCAAGTGTGTATATACAATCACCATTTTAAAAGGAAGCTATGCCTTGTAGCCTTGACTGCATTGAAACATTTTCTCATGCATTTTTCAAACATCACTGAATTGACAAATCATACCATTCTGACTAAAAACCTTGAAACCATTCAACATTGTTGCATGAGATAGTGTGCAATAATTATAGGTTAGCAAACTAACTCTAAAACACCAATTATGTGGGTGGTGAGTGTTCTGATCAAAATGCAAAGATATATTGTACCACAATAGTGCTTTCTGTTCTTGAAAATCTTTGTTTTTGTTTGACCTGAAATTATGGGAATGTTTAAAATTTCAATTTATGCTCGGCAACATAGTGCTTAATAATTGAAAATATTGCTTTGAATAATTTTCACAGGCAGGAAATTTCAATGAAATTGACTGCTCAACGACCTTGATGATAGTGTGATTGCTGGATGCCACAGGCCCTCTAATCATAATCGTACTTTATTAGCCAAGTATGTTTTGCAACATTCGAGGAATTTGATTTTCCATACAGTCATACCAATATAAACCAAAACACACAAAATACATTTTAACATAAACATCCACCACAGTGACTCCTCCACATTCCTCACTGTAATGGAAGGTGAAAAATAATTCAATCTCTTCCTTTCTTTGTCCTCCCATGGTCGGGGGCCTCAAGCTTTCTGTTGACAGGACAAACTTGGCTCCCGTAGCCGGTGGTCAGGCCCTCTGCATCGCGGCGCTCAACTTCCCACATCGGGGGGGATCTCAGCTCCCCTGCACCGGGTGATCAGACCCCGGGTCGGGACTGGTCGAAACTACTGCGACTTGAGTTTCCCGAAATCCGTCTCCACCAGAGACTGCATCTGCCCACTCACTTAACCTGTCCAGGTCACCCTGCAACCTCCTAACATCCTCTTCACAGTTCACACTGCCACTCAGCTTTGTGTCATCCGCAAACTTTCTAGTGTTGCTCCGAATTCCCTCTTCCAAATCATTAATATATATGGTAAACAGTTGCGGCCCCAACACCGAGCCTTGCGGCACTCCACTCGCCACTGCCTGCCATTCTGAAAAGGACCCGTTCACTCTTTGCTTCCGGAGTCTGCCAACCAATTTTCTATCCCTGTCAACACCCTACCCCCAATACCATGTGCTCTAATTTTAGTCACCAGTGTCCCGTGCGGGACCTTATCAAAGGCTTTCTGAAAGTCTTGGTACACTACATCCACTGGCACCCCTTCATCCATTTTACTTGTCGCATCCTCAAAAAATTCCAGAAGATTAGTCAAGCATGATTTCCCTTTCATAAATCCATGTTGACTTGGACTAATCCTTTTACTGCTATCCAAATGCTCCATTATTACCTCTTTAATAATTGACTCCAGCATCTTTCCCACCGAAGTCAGGCTAACTGGTCTGCAATTCCCCGTTTTCTCTCTCACTCCTTTCTTGAAAAGTGGGATAACATTAGCTATCCTCCAATCCACAGGAACTGATCCTGAATCTATTGAACATTGGAAAATGATCACCAATGCGTCCACTATTTCTAGAGCCACCTCCCTGAGGACCCTGGGATGCAGACCATCAGGCCCAGGGGATTTATCATCCTTCAGTCCCATTAGCCTACCCAATACTATCTCTCGCCTAATGAAAATTTATTTCAGTTCCTCGACCCCCTTAGATCCTCTGTCCTCCAGTACTTCTGGGAGATTGTTTGTATCTTCCTTAGTGAAGACAGATCCGAAGTACCTGTTCAACTCTTCTGCCATTTCCTTGTTGCCCATAATAATTTCACCCGTGTCTGCCTTCAAGGGACCCACTTTTGACTATGCTACTCTTTTCCCCTTAACATATCTAAAGAAGCTTTTACTGTCCTTCTTTATATTCCTGGCCAGCTTCCCTTCATACTTCATCTTTTCAGCCCGTATTGCCCATTTTGTTTCCTTCGGTTGTCCTATGAAAGTTTCCCAATCCTCTGGCTTCCGGCTACGCTTTGCTGTGTTATACATCTTTTCTTTTAGTTTTATTCTATCCCTAACTTCTCTTGTCAGCCACGGTTGCCTCCTACTCCCCTTAGAATCTCTCTTCCATTTTGGAATGAAATGATCCTGCGTCTCCCGGATTATGCCCAGAAATTCCTGCCATTGCTGTTCCACTGTCATTCCTGCTAGGATCCCTTTCCAGTCTACTTTGGCCAGCTCCCCTCTCATGCCTTCATAGTCCCCTTTGTTCAACTACATCACTGCCACTTCCTATTTAACGTTCTCCTTCTCAAATTGCAGATTAAAACTAATCATATTATGATCACTACCTCCAAGCGGTTCTTTTCCCTCGAGTTCTCTAATCATATCTGGTTCATTGGACAACACTAAATCCAGAATTGCCTTTTCTCTGGTCGGCTCCATTACAAGCTGCTCTAAGAATCCATCTCGGAGGCATTCTACAAACTCTCTTTCTTGGGGTCCTGAACCAACCTGATTTTCCCACTCTACCTGCATATTGAAATCCCCCAAAGGCATTACCTTTGTTACATGCCAGTTTTAACTGCTGCTGCAACATATACCCTACATCCCGGCTACTATTTGGGTGTCTGTAGATAACACCAATTAGTCTTCTTGCCTTTACAATTCCTCAACTCAATCCACAGTGACTCTACCTCGTTAGTCCCTATGTCTTCCCTCGTAAGGGACTGAATTCCATCCCTCACCAGCAAAACTACCCCCCTTCCTCTCCCCACTTGCCTGTCCTTTCTATAGGATGTATAACCCTGAATATTAAGTTCCCAGGCCCGATCCTCCTGCAGCCACTTCTCAGTAATCCCCACAATGCCATATCAACCAACCACTAACTGAGCCTCAAGCTCATCTACTTTACTTCTTATACTTCGCGCATTCATATACAATACTTTTAATTCCTTACGCATCTCACCTTTCACATCGATCCCTATTACACTTGGCCATACTCTCCTATCCCTTTGTGAGCTTCCTTTCCCGTTAATTCTGGGGTCATTAACCATCCCTTTACTCTCTTTCCCTTTAACTCTATAGTAGTAGTACACTGAGATAGTATACATAGAAATATAGAAAATAGGTGCAGGAGGAGTCCATTCGGCCCTTCGAGCCAGCACCGCCATTCATTGTGATCATAGAAACATAGAAATTAGGTGCAGGAGTAGGCCATTCGGCCCTTCGAGCCTGCACCGCCATTCAATATGATCATGGCTGATCATCCAACTCAGTATCCCGTACCTGCCTTCTCTCCATACCCCCTGATCCCCTTAGCCACAAGGGCCACATCTAACTCCCTCTTAAATATAGCCAATGAACTGGCCTCAACTGCCCTCTGTGGCAGAGAGTTCCAGAGATTCACCACTCTCTGCGTGAAAAAAGTTCTTCTCATCTCGGTTTTAAAGGATTTCCCCTTTATCCTTAAGCTGTGACCCCTTGTCCTGGACTTCCCTAACATCGGGAACAATCTTCCTGCATCTAGCCTGTCCAACCCCTTAAGAATTTTGTAAGTTTCTATAAGATCCCCTCTCAATCTTCTAAATTCTAGAGAGTATAAACCAAGTCTATACAGTCTTTCTTCATAAGACAGTCCTGACATCCCAGGAATCAGTCTGGTGAACCGTCTCTGCACTCCCTCTATGGCAATAATGTCCTTCCTCAGATTCGGAGACCAAAACTGTACGCAATACTCCAGGTGTGGTCTCACCAAGACCCTGTACAACTGCAGTAGAACCTCTCTGCTCCTATACTCAAATCCTTTTGCAATGAAAGCTAACATACCATTCGCTTTCTTTACTGCCTGCTGCACCTGCATGCCTACCTTCAATGACTGGTGTACCATGACACCCAGGTCTCGCTGCATCTCCCCCTTTCCCAATCGGCCACCATTTAGATAATAGTCTGCTTTCCTGTTTTTGCCACCAAAATGGATAACCTCGCATTTATCCACATTATACTGCATCTGCCAAACATTTGCCCACTCACCCAGCCTATCCAAGTCACCCTGCAGTCTCCTAGCATCCTCCTCACAGCTAACACTGCCCCCCAGCTTAGTGTCATCCGCAAACTTGGAAATATTGCCTTCAATTCCCTCATCCAGATCATTAATATATATTGTAAATAGCTGGGGTCCCAGTACTGAGCCTTGGGGTACCCCACTAGTCACTGCCTGCCATTGTGAAAAGGACCCGTTTACTCCTACTCTTTGCTTCCTGTTTGCCAGCCAGTTCTCTATCCACATCAATACTGAACCCCCAATGCCTTGTGCTTTAAGTTTGTATACTAATTTCTTATGTGGGACCTTGTCGAAAGCCTTCTGGAAGTCCAGATACACCACATCCACTGGTTCTCCCCTATCCACGCTACTAGTTACATCCTCGAAAAATTCTATAAGATTCGTCAGACATGATTTACCTTTCGTAAATCCATGCTGACTTTGTCCAATGATTTCACCACTTTCCAAATGTGCTGCTATCCCATCTTTAATAACTGACTCTAGCAGTTTCCCCACTACCGATGTTAGACTAACTGGTCTGTAATTCCCCATTTTCTCTCTCCCTCCCTTCTTAAAAAGTGGGGTTACGTTTGCTACCCGCCAATCTTCAGGAACTACTCCAGAATCTAAAGAGTTTTGAAAGATTATTACTAATGCATCCACTATTTCTGGAGCTACTTCCTTAAGTACTCTGGGATGCAGCCTATCTGGCCCTGGGGATTTATCGGCCTTTAATCCATTCAATTTACCCAACACCACTTCCCGGCTAACCTGGATTTCACTCAATTCCTCCAACTCCTTTGACCCGCGGTCCCCTGCTATTTCCGGCAAATTATTTATGTCTTCCTTAGTGAAGACGGAACCAAAGTAGTTATTCAATTGGTCCGCCATATCCTTCTTCCCCATGATCAACTCCCCTGTTTCTGACTGCAAGGGACCTACATTTGTTTTAACTAATCTCTTTCTTTTCACATATCTATAAAAACTTTTGCAGTCAGTTTTTATGTTCCCTGCCAGTTTTCTTTCATAATCTATTTTTCCTTTCCTAATTAAGCCCTTTGTCCTCCTCTGCTGGTCTTTGAATTTCTCCCAGTCCTCCGGTATGCTGCTTTTTCTGGCTAATTTGTACGCATCATCCTTCGCTTTGATACTATCCCTGATTTCCCTTGTTATCCATGGATGTACTACCTTCCCTGATTTATTCTTTTGCCAAACTGGGATGAACAATTTTTGTAGTTCATCCATGCAGTCTTTAAATGTCTTCAATTGCATATCCACCGTCAACCCTTTTAGAATTAATTGCCAGTCAATCTTGGCCAATTCACGTCTCATACCCTCAAAGTTACCTTTCTTTAAGTTCAGAACCATTGTTTCTGAATTAACAATGTCACTCTCCATCCTAATGAAGAACTCAACCATATTATGGTCACTCTTGCCCAAGGGGGCACGTACAACAAGATTGCTAACTAACTCTTCCTCATTACTCAATACCCAGTCTAAAATAGCCTGCTCTCTCGTTGGTTCCTCTACATGTTGATTTAGATAACTATCCCGCATACATTCCAAGAAATCCTCTTCCTCAGCACCCCTGCCAATTTGATTCACCCAATCTATATGTAGATTGAAGTCACCCATTATAACCGTTTTGCCTTTGTCGCACGCATTTCTAATTTCCTGTTTGATACCATCTCCAACTTCACTACTACTGTTAGGTGGCCTGTACACAACACCCACCAGCGTTTTCTGCCCCTTAGTGTTTTGCAGCTCTACCCATACCGATTCCACATCCTCCAAACTAATGTCCTTCCTTTCCATTGCATTAATCCCCTCTCTAATCAGTAACGCTACCCCACCTCCTTTTCTTTTCTGTCTATCCCTCCTGAATATTGAATATCCCTGGATGTTCAGCTCCCAGCCTTGGTCACCCTGGAGCCATGTCTCCGTGATCCCAACTATATCATAGTCATTAATAGCTATCTGCACATTCAACTCATCCACCTTATTACGAATGCTCCTTGCATTGAGACACAAAGCCTTCAGGCTTGTTTTTACAACACTCTTAACCCTTACACAATTATGTTGAAAAGTGGCCCTTTTTGATTTTTGCCCTGGTTTTGTCTGCCTGCCACTTTTACTTTTCACCTTGCTACCTATTTCTTCTACCTTCATTTTACACCCTTCGGTCTCTACGCTCACACATTTAAGAAACCCTTTCCCTTTAACTCCATCCTCCACTGTCCCATTCAACACCCCACCCCCCTTATTCAGTTTAAAGCCACCCGTGTAGCAGTGGCAAACCTGCCTGCCAGAATGCTGGTCCCACACCTGTTAAGATGCAATCCGTCCCTTTTGTACAGTTCCCCCTTACCCCAAAACAGATCCCAGTGATCTAAGAATCTAAATCCCTGCCCCGTGCACCAGTTCCTCAGCCACACGTTCAGGTCCCTGATTGTCCCCTACAAAAACCCGTGCCTGCATTCTCCCCATATCCCTTGACTCCACCAGCCCCTAGAGTTCTATCTAACTCTCTCTTAAATCCATCCAGTGACTTGGTCTCCACTGCCTTCTGTGGCAGGGTATTCCATAAATTCACAACTCTCTGGGTGAAAAAGTTTTTTCTCACCTCAGTCTTAAATGACCTCCCCTTTATTCTAAGACTGTGGCCCCTGGTTCTGGACGCCCAACATTGAGAACATTTTTCCTGCATCTAGCTTGTCCAGTCCTTTTATAATTGTATATGTTTCTATAAGAGACCCCCTCATCCTTCTAAACTCCAGTGAATACAAGCCTCGTCTTTTCAATCTTTCCTCATATGACAGTCCCGCCATCCCAGGGATCAATCTCGTGACAGAGTCGCCATTGGCCCCATTTTCAAGTCCCAGTTGTTGTAAGTGCAGGGATCTTGATCCAACCATGAAAGCTTGTTGTCTTGACGACATTGCAGGGATGGCCTGGCTAAGCTTGGCCGTTAGTGTACTCCACCTCTACTCCACCGCTGTAGGCCACGTGCTCGACCCCGGTCAGCCCCCAGTCAGCCGACCCCCAGGTTGTTGCAGGGCCTCCAGCAGCCTACACCACCGTCGAGGCAGCGCACTGCCTCCCACAGCCAGTCTGCTTACCGGCCCTCCAGGTGGCATCAGTGTGAAATCTCCACAAAAACACCTTTGTGAATCACATGCCAGTTCCACAGCATTGACCCTGTATGCTCAACTACTACATACCTTCAAGTAATTAGAATATTGGATAAATATTGACAGGTATGACAGTGGATCTTCAGGAGAAGGCAGAGAAGGATGGTCCACCTGCCACTTCCAAATGAAGATGGTTATGAATGCTTTAGAATCAGATTAATTATATTGCCCACACTTGCAGGGTCATAACATGGATCTGCATGTTCATTGAACCACCTCCATCCTGGTAAAGTGATGTCTGCCACCATCACATGCTGGTCAGTCTAAAAACTACACATGCAATTAATTGTCAGGCTTCAAATTAAAGTAATCGGCAGGAGGGAAGTGTTCACAGTCTTGAAAGAAAACAGACTTTATCTGAAGGGTCTGTCAATGCCTTGTTGAGTTTGGTGGGAGCAAATTATAGTCCATACGTGTAAACAGATACCACTCGTATCAAATGACAAACAGCATTTTTCTTTAGCAAAAGAAATTCAGCGAAATGAGTAAATATTTAATCTTCCCATATCTGAATCTTGAAAACATAATCAGTGTGCTTCAAGCAACAAAGAATATCTAATGCTAAATATTCTAAAAAGTACAAATATGCAGAACATTTATTTTATTTCGAATGATTAGTCATTATTAATGTGTCAGAGTTCACTGACTGGTCCTGTGATCTAGCTTTGGTGCATAAGTTATCAACTTCGAAAATTGAAAAGTAGCTCAAACTGCTGAGTCATACACCTTGTTTAACTCCAGCACCAGCCACAAATGGTTCAAATCTATAAACATGCTGTGTTCAAATGGAAATTACATGTTTCTTCCTACCAAAAGAAACCCAATAAATTAAAGAAAGTATCATCAAATATTTTAAAATATTTTGTTATGAGGCGATTTGTTTCCCTGCCATTTAATTCTATGTCAAGGTCGCCAGTATCAAATGTTCCAGGTTGACAACAATACATTTTTGTCTTTCCAAAAGACCAGTAATAGCCTTATGTGATGTTATAGAGTGCTAAAGTGTAAGCTGATATGTGATCACTCACTGATTGATAAAACATGGTGTGGGCCAAATCTTAAACCACTTTTATCACATCATATGGCCTGGAATGCATCAGGTAACTGCTAATGTCAGCTGGTGACTGCCCCTTCAAAGGCAGCTGTAAAAACATTAGGCACATCAGAGAAACTAATTATTACAGGTAAAGTTAAATTAGGTATTTTCAAGCTTATTTTTCCAATGGGTCTGTATTAAGATAATTTCTAATGCATAATTTAGGTTTTCCACTGTGTTCGGAGCTTTCTTGCCATTTAAGCTGACCTTCTCACTCTGTTCCAGCTGTCACAGCAGAATGTTGAGTGGGAAACTCTTCCAAAGTTATCACCACAACACCGTATAATCAACTGAACTACTCTCAAAGAGATAACTAATAAACTCACATGGCTTTGCTACAAGAAGGGGGCCACTACTTTAAGCATAATAAATCCAAAAAACTCTTCTCTTGAAAGCATCCAGAGAATCGGTCTCCACTGTCTTCCGAGGCAGAGAATTCCACAGATTCACAACTATCTGGGTGAAAAAATGTTTTCTCATCTCTGTTCTAAATGACCTGCCTCTTATTCTTAAACTGTGGCTCCTGGTTCTGAACCCCCCCAATATCGGGGAAAGATGTGTCCTGCCTCTAGCATGTCAAATCCCTTAATAATCTTATACGCTTCAATAACATCCTCTCTCATCCTTCTAAATTCCAGTGTGCAGTATACAAGCCTAGTCGCTCTATTCTTTCAACATATGACAGTCCCGCCATCCCGGTAATTAGCCTCGTGAACCTACGCTGCACTCCATCAATAGCAAGAATGCCCTTCCTCAAATTTGGAGACCAAAACTGCACACAATACTCCAGGTGTGGTCTCACCAGGGCCCTGCAAAACTGCAGAAGGACCCCTTTGCTTCTTTACTCAACTCCTCTTGTTATGAAGGCCAACATGTCATTAGCTTTCTTCACTGCCTGCTGTACCTACATGCTTACTTTCAATGTCTGATGTACAAAGACACCCAGATCTCGTTGTACTTCCTTTTCCTAACCTGACACCATTCAGATAATAATCTGCCTTCCTGTTCTTGACACTAAAGTAGATAACCTCAAATTTATCCACATTAAACTGCATCTGCCATGCATCTGCCCACTCACACAACCTGTCCAAGTCACCCTGCATCATTATAGCATCCTGCTGGTCCCGACATCGCGTGGGGCTCCGAAAAACTGACCGGGCTCAAAAATGTCCACGCGGCAGTCACCTCGATGCCGTACACACCGCCTCGACGGGCATACGCAGAGTCTTGATGCCGTACACACCGTCTCGACGCCGTACGTCACGCGCAAACTTCACGCGGACTTCACTCGAACTTCATGTCACTCACTCGACCTCCGCGCGGCCCCAGCTTCTGGTTTGGTTGTACGTACTGCATGCAGTCGCATGCTCATGGGACAGGCCCTTTAGGTCACGCTTGCCGCATGGAGTCACATGCTCATGGGACAGGCCCTTAACTGCTGACGTAGCTGAAGGCAGAAGCCTGTGGTGAACTATGGTGTTGAATTCAGGCAATGCATCTCACTTAGATTCAAAGATAGGATTCTTGCCCCACACAGTAGAAAATGGATACATGTCAGAAATTTAGCCCGACAATTGAGGCCAGCAAGTTCAAGTTTACATTTATTGTCACATGCACCAATTAAGGTACAGTGATATTTGAGTTACCGTGCAGCCATAAAATTAAAAGAACACAATACCCGATGGAGGGGGGGGGGGGGGGGGGGGGGGGGGGGGGGGGGGGGGGGGGAAAACGACTTTTCAGGGTCCCTACCTGGTCGGAGAGGCAGCTTTTCTCCAGGCTGCAGCTTCGACCCGTCCTTGCGGCCTACCAGCGGGCCTGGAGCGGCGTTTCCTGTCGGGGACCGCCCAGAACCTCGGCTTCGGCGACGGCACAGCGCTGGAGCGCTATCGTGGAGCGGGCGGGCGATGCCTTGCCTGGGTCGCCGCGCTGGAGCTCCGGTGAGCTGAAGAACCGCTGGGAACAACATCGCGGAGCTGCGGGTCTGAGTAGCGGCCAGCTGCGGGCGGCGGCGCTGAACTTTACACCGGGAGCCTGGGATCTTGCGACTAGATCGCCAGTAGTGGAGCTCCAACCGGCGCGGCCTTGTCGGCTTCGGAAGCCGTGGTCTCCAGTACGGAAGCGGCCGTTCCAGGGTTCCCAAGCGGTGGAGAGGACTCTCCCGATGCCGGAGCACCACCACCCTGCGAGAACGGCCTGGAACATCGGGCCTCCATAGAGGCAACTGTGGAGGCCTCAATATGCCCGACTATGGGTGACCCGGGGTTGGGGACTGGACTTTGTGCCTTCCCTCATGGTGGGAACCATTGTGGGGGGATGTTTTTTATGTTCTAAAACTCTTATTAATGTTATGTCTGGTCTTTCTTTATGTGCTGCAAAATGGCAAGAAGCATTTCACTACACCTAGTGTGTATGTGACTAATAAAATACCTTTGATGACCGCAGCTTCCTGTAACAATATTTTTTCAGATTGGGTGCCAACCAAAGTTACTTTTGCCCTCAAGCATGCATGAAACTCCTGCAACATTACGCAAAGAAATGCCTTGATGTTCTTCTGTGTACTGTCCAATGTTTATTTTTCAACCAGAATCACTGCAAAATATATCCCCTCATTACATAATTGTTCTAATGTTCACGTTGCACAGACACTCGACATACTTAATCACAATGTTAATGTACATATTTCTTTGAAACTTTGCTCTGTATCACTCCTTGGTTTAAAAAGGAAAAAACAATTACCCACACAAAGTTCAGAACTTGATATAAATTCATACAGCTGCACAGTGAAACTAAAACCTCCTGTTCATTCAAACTGTGCTACAATAGTCTTCTGATCATATTCATTAGGCATTCAATTCCTGATCATTTTTATGTCAGTTAGAAATCACTCCGTTAACCTTTTCAATGACAGTGAAATATCCGTCTCCAATGGAATTGAAAGGTACAGTAGTGCGATAAAGATACCATCATTGTGCCAATAGATTAAACTATTGCAAACGTTTTCCTTTTTATAAAAACATGAGAAAGGCAAGAATCACATTCTACTGGACAAAAATAGCATCCATTAATAATTCTAATGCCTACCGCCACAACAGATCAACGGTGGATGCGATCTCGCTGGCTCTCCACTCAGCTCTGGACCACTTGGACAACAAAAACACATATGTCTGGCTGTTATTCATTGATTACAGCTCAGCATTTAATACAATCATCCCCTCCAAGCTGGTTACCAAACTCTCTGCGCATCCCTCTGCAATTGGATCCTCGAGTTCCTCATTCACAGACCACAGACTGTTCATATTGGTGGAAATATGTCAGCCTTGATAACAATCAGCACGGGAGCACCTCAAGGCTGCGTGCTCAGCCCCCTGCTGTACTCACTCTATACTCATGACTGCATAGCCGGTCATAGTGCGAACTCCATCATCAAGTTTGCTGACGACACCACTGTTGTGGGACGTATCACTGATGGGGACGAGTCGGAGTATAGAAGAGAGATTGACCGACGGACCATATGGTGCCAGCGCAATAACCTGGCCCTCAACACCAGCAAAACAAAGGAACTGATTGTGGGCTTTGGAAGGGGTAGGATGGGAACCCACAGTCCCGTTTATATCAATAGGTCGATTGTAGAGAGGGTCAAGAGCTTCGAATTCCTAGGCGTGCATATTTCTGAAGATCTCTCCTGGTCCGAGAACACTGATGCAATTATAAAGAAGGCACATCAGCACCTCTACTACTTGGGAAGATTACCGAGAGTCGGTATGTCAAGGAGGACTCTCTAACTTCTACAGGTGCACAGTAGAGAGCATGCTGACCGGTTGCATCGTGGCTTGGTTCGGCAACTTGAGCGCCCAGGAACGGAAAAGACTACAAAAAATACAGTCCATCATCGACTCTGACCTCCCTACCATCGAGGAGATCTATCGCAGTCTAAAAGGCTGGCAGCATCATCAAGGACCCACATCATCCTGGCCACACTCATCTCCCCGCTATCTTCAGGTAGAAGGTACAAGAGCCTGAAGACTGCAACGTTCAGGTTCAGGAATAGCTACTTCCCCACAGCCATCAGGCTATTGAACTCAAATGAAACAAAACTTTGAACATTAATAGACCATTATCTGTTTATTTGCACCTTATCAGTTTATTTATTCATGTGTGTATATATTTATATAATGGTATATGGACACACTGATCTGTTCTGTATTCATGCCTACATATTGTGCTGAAGCAAAGTAAGAATTTCATTGTCCTATCTGGGACACATGACAATAAACTCTCTTGAATCTTGAATAATTATAACATGCAAAGTCCAAACTACAACATTCCCTCACAAGTATAAACAGCAGATAAATTGAGGGTCAATGCTAAGTATTAAAAGACAATAAATTGCTGCGGTTTGCATCAGCTGAACCCGAGATATGTGGCTCTGTATTCAGTCATGTACTGAGCAATATTTCTGAGCATAGGCACAAAAAGCTGGAGTAACTAAGTCAGACAGGCAGCATCTCTGAAGAGAAGGAATGGGTGACATTTCAGGTCGAGACCCTTCTTCAGACTTGGTGTTGTGGAACTCATTGAAGAGAGGAGAACCACTTCAATGTAGACATGCCCTCAGGAGATTTTGCAGTGGATCAGACAAAATGCACAGGAAGGAACTTCAGATGCTGGTTTTCACACATTCCTTCTCTCCAGAGATGCCGCCTGTCCCGCTGAGTTATTCCAGCTTTTTGTGTCTAACTTCGGTTTAAACCAGCATCTGCAGTTCCTTCCTACACAATATTTCTGAGCAACTTAACTGGTGGTCGATTTTTTGCCATTGTTACGTGTGACAAAGTACAAAGAAAAAGATTCAAGATTCTGTTGCCTTCGTAATTGGGGCATCAATCTGTCCATGACAGTTGCAAAATTATCACTGCAGGTGATAACCCAAAATCTAAATGCATTAGAGTCGTAGGAAACCTGATCTAATTCCGATTTGTCTCTTCTCTGTCCAACAATAGTAGCAATCACAAACAACTGGAAAATCAACAGCAGGTCAAATTGACAATAAATAGAAACATAGAAACATAGAAATTAGGTGCAGGAGTAGCCCATTCGGCCCTACGAGCCTGCGCCGCCATTCAATATGATCATGGCTGATCATCCAACTCAGTATCCCGTACCTGCCTTCTCTCCATACCCTCTGATCCCCTTAGCCACAAGGGCCACATCTAACTCCCTCTTAAATATAGCCAATGAACTGGCTTCGACTACCCTCTGCGGCAGAGAGTTCCAGAGATTCACCACTCTCTGTGTGAAAAAAGTTCTCCTCATCTCGGTTTTAAAGGATTTCCCCCTTATCCTTAAGCTGTGACCCCTTGTCCTGGACTTCCCCAACATCGGGAACAATCTTCCTACATCTAGCCTGTCCAACCCCTTAAGAATTTTGTAAGTTTCTATAAGATCCCTTCTCAATCTCCTAAATTCTAGAGAGTATAAACCAAGTCTATCCAGTCTTTCTTTATAAGACAGTCCTGACATCCCAGGAATCAGTCTGGTGAACCTTCTCTGCACTCCCTCTATGGCAATAATGTCCTTCCTCAGATTTGGAGACCACAACTGTACGCAATACTCCAGGTGTGGTCTCACCAAGACCCTGTACAACTGCAGTAGAACCTCCCTGCTCCTATACTCAAATCCTTTTGCTATGAAAGCTAACATACCATTCGCTTTCTTCACTGCCTGCTGCACCTGCATGCCTACTTTCAATGACTGGTGTACCATGACACCCAGGTCTCGCTGCATCTCCCCTTTTCCTAGTCGGCCACCATTTAGATATTAGTCTGCTTTCCTGTTTTTGCCACCAAAATGGATAACCTCACATTTATCCACATTATACTGCATCTGCCAAACATTTGCCCACTCACCCAGCCTACCCAAGTCACCTTGCAGTCTCCTAGCATCCTCCTCACAGCTAACACTGCCCCCCAGCTTAGTGTCATCCGCAAACTTGGAGATATTGCCTTCAATTCCCTCATCCAGATCATTAATATATATTGTAAATAGCTGGGGTCCCAGCACTGAGCCTTGCGGTACCCCACTAGTCACTGCCTGCCATTGTGAAAAGGACCCGTTTACTCCTACTCTTTGCTTCCTGTTTGCCAGCCAGTTCTCTATCCACATCAATATTGAACCCCCAATACCGTGTGCTTTAAGTTAAAGTCGTATGAAAAGGATAAAGGTTATGGTTGTTAACAAAATCTGCTGCAGGGTCATCAACTCGGTGAAAGACGCTCTTTGGTCGGCCCTTGTTGACCTCCCAGCAAAGCGAGATGTCCGTCGGGGAATGTTGCCGACGGATCCTCTCCAGACTGCACGTGCTGAGGAATGTAGCCAACACAAAGGCCCTGTGGGGGAGGAACACAGTCTAGGGTCTTTTCACTGCTGGACATTGGAGGGCAGAGTGTGGTGGAGACGCGCCTCAAACGAGGGAAGGATTATACATCCTAGGAAACTACATGAGAGGCAAGGGTGCCGGGTATAATTATGGTTTTTGGCGACACTACCAAATATAATGTAAACAAATGTATGAATCGCCATGTAGAATGCTGAGGGAATTTTGTGTGGCTTTTAATTTGTACATATTTTTTATCCTGAATAAAGTTTATTGTGGGGTTTTTCTTTAAAGCCCTGACCAGTGCAGTTAAGCATAACTGTCTTTACCATTTTATCTACATGCATTATCACTTTTAGAGCACTATGGACCCCAACATCCGCTGTGCATCAATGCTGTCGATGATCTTGCCATAAACTGTACTTTTGTTCCCTTTACATTCATCCTCCCTCAGAGCAATACCACACACTTGCTCAGATTAACCTCCATTTACACTTTTTCTCCACACATAATTGTAACTGATCTATATCCCAGTATATCCTGTAACTGGCTTCATCACTGTCTGCAACTCTAATTTTGCTGCTGTCGGCAAACCATTCTATTTACATCCAAGTCATTTATATATATTGCAAACAAGAGATCTCCCGGCACAGATTCCTGCCGAATGCCACTGGTCACACAACTCCAGACAGAGTAACAGCTTCCACCAAACCCTTTGTCTTCTTTCAGCAATTCGGTTCTGAATACAACCGACAAAGTTACCATTGATCCCATGCATCTTAATCTTCTGGATCAGCCTACCATGAGGTACTTCATCAAATGCCACACTAAAATCCATGTAAACGCCATCCACTGCCCTACCCTCATCGATCACCTTTGTCACCTCCTCAAAAAAACTCAATCAAGTTAGTAAGAGATGACCTGCTGTGAACAAACCCACGCTGACTGTCCCCAAAAAGCCTTTTCCAAATGCAAATAAATCCTATCCCAAAGTAGCTATCTCAAATAGCTACCATGCCAGTAATGAGAAGTTCACTGGCCTACAATTTCTAGCATTATCTCTCCTTCCCTGCTTAAATGACAAATCTATTATCCATATTACCTTGATTTTTAACTACAAACTGATGGACCAGAAGAAACACAAGTCCAATCCAACTAATAATTGTTTAGTCCATCCACTTTCATTCATCAACAGAGATGGAAGTTGTCAACAACAGTGCTAAGCAGCAGCACATGTTCATAACGCCACTGTGCTGCTCTGATGATGGAACAGATGGGTGACAAATCTTCTGGAGATATAAACCTCTGCTCTCCTGCTTGCTTCATTTGAAGTGCATTTGGAGGGGGAATAGCTGTTGATGGCCCATGCAAGCCAGGGAGGAAAATCCAAGTGAGAGCATTAAGATAGTAGCAGGCCCTACTGCCTGAAATTGGCATCAGCCTCCATGGCATTCTGCCCAGTATTACCTGGGAGCACATCATTATGTTTTGACATATTTTAATGTTTAGACATCTTCTGATAAAATGTGAGGTATCTTAAAGGAAGCAGTGCACGAATCGCACAACAATTGGCCTTTAACTCTTCGCACAAAATTGCATAAAGCAACTACTTATTTTTGAGGGGTGGGGGAATGACTTGAAGGCCATTTCGCTGCTTGCTTCTAAATTGCATGATGGAAAGATTAAATAATCTGTTTCATGTGAGAGAACAGCAAACTTGAGCAAAGGTACAAGAGGAGACACAAAAGGAGTATTACAACATAAAAATAACCTCAAGGTCAGGCAAGAATATAGTTGTAAAACAGCATCTCAGTAGAAGCTGTTACCAAAGATATACATTTGCCAGCCATATAGCAAGAAAGGTAAAGCTAATAATAGTAAACATTATATAATAAAATAATAACATACATCCACACAGAATACTTTGAAAAAATCATCAGTGTACAAGGGGCATGATCATCCAATAGTTGTTTGCTGCCCAAGTGAGCTCCATATTTAAAAGAGATCACTGACCATTGTATGGTCACCCATTTAGTTTCTCCAGCATTTTTGTCTACCTTCACTGACCATTGTATGGCTTTACAATCTTGGAAAGATTATTTGATTTATCTGCTTTATTAAATAAAAGTAAACTCCATTATTTATTTAAATAGGTATTCTGATGTGCTTGATCAAAGGGCAAGAATTACCACTGGTAGTATTAATCAATTACTTCACTTTGTAACACATTTAAGATAAATGGGGAGTTAGCCGCAGTTAGGAAACCTTATTTTTGAACAATAGAGAAAAATATAATGTTTAAGACGGAACTGCAGATGCTGGAAAATCGAAAATAGACAAAAAATGCTGGAGAAACTCAGCGGGTGAGGCAGCATCTATGGAACGAAGGAAATAGGCAACGTTTCTCGTTGAAACCCTTCTTCAGACTCAGTCTGAAGAAGGGTTTCGGCCCGAAATGTTGCCTATTTCCTTCGCTGCACAGATGCTGCCTCACCCGCTGAGTTTGTCCAGCATTTTTGTCTACCAGAGAAAAATATAACCCCACAATCTTTTGTTATTGAACCATCACTTTCCCTTTCCAAATCTGAGAGAAGTCCTATTCCAGGAAGCAGTTAATGAGGCTTTTGTCTTAAATGTAGTCCTAGTGATCAATTTAACAGCTGTAGGCAGAAATGCCTCCGTGCAGGAATGCTGCACACAAACAGCTGCCGTGACAATCTGTTGTAAGTGCTCAACACAACTAAAATATATTACTAATGGTGTGTCAAAGTTGAACGGGCATGCTGTTTATTTTGCAGCTTTCTAGAACAAACTAAAATTGGAATTGAGTGAATACTTAATGTCAAAACACAATTTTTCTAATGTGATACCATGTAGTAAGAACTCTTGCACACGAACTCTAGGAAATAAAAATCATTTGACTAAAGAAATAAATGAGAGTAGTGAAAGTTTGGCTCAATAAAGAGGTCAATATCATTGTCGAAGACAATGGTGCCCTCCGCTCTGTTTTCAGTTCTGCTGAGGTGAAGTAGTAGAACAGGTACCAGATGCAAGATCACCTACTTTGCATTAATTCCGATTCAATGTTCAGCCTGGATTATCTCTACACATTCAATAGAAAGAAGACTGGAAGGGGAAGGATTCTCATCACAATTATTTACCACTGGCTTCAACATGAAGGAAAAGGTGAAATGAATGTACCATTGCCAGCAGATCAAATGCCATTTTATACCGCAGTTGAAGATGTCACATCATCGTCCGTCTGAAAGAACGCAAAGTCAGACAAGACCACTTATCTCCAAATTATCCCACAGTTAACTGGGAAGGACCAGTGTGTCTATAGCCTCCTACATGAAGAATAGCAATAAACCAAAATCTAAATATTTAACAAGTGACATCAATGATGGTCGCCAGTTGGTCAACATTACTTTTCCTGTGATTAGACAAAGGTATTATACCAGTAAATTACCTAACTGCTCAAGACACAGTATGTAGGGTACTGTTTGGACAGCTACATGATACAAGGACTCCAATAATAAAATACTATGTTAGAAATTTACAATAATAGGGCTCATAAAGAACAGCAAATACCAATTTAATTAAAATGTGCAGCACCCTGCTGATTTCTTTCATCAGTTGATGCCAATAAACCCAGCGCATGGGCTCTTTCGTACAAGGTGAAGTGCAGTAAAGCTCTGGCTTTGCACTTTTGAAACCATGATTCAACTCCCGTCTGTTGAGTTGAAAAGCATCACACTCTGCAAAAGCTAACAGCTTCTTGCCAGTTTCTTCAATTTCAATCGAATCTTCAGTGAGTATGAAAGCACATGAGTGCTGCAACTACTGGTTACTGCTCACTTGGGGAGGTGATTGGAAATGTTTGCGTGCAACACTGAAATGCTCAAATTGCAAAGACAGAAGGCTAAGTAATGAGACGAGAAACAATGTGGACTGAACTCTTCATGCAATCCAGGATATGCAGATGTTCTATAATAACAATGGAGGGCCGATGTTCCAGATTATATTCCCATTCATGGGCTGGAAAATGGGAGTTACAGTGCCCACCATAATGTTTGGGACAAAGACCCATCATTTATTTATTTGCCTCTTTACTCAACAATTTGAGATTTATAATAGAAAAAAAAATCACATGTGGTTAAAGTGCACATTGTCAGATTTTAATGACAATGATTTTAATTATTGATTTTAATTTATGATTTAAATTATTTTTTATACATTTTGGTTTCACCATGTAGAAATTACAGCTGTGTTTATACATGGTGCCTGCATTTCAGGGCACCATAATGTTTGGGACACAGCAATGTCATGTAAATGAAAGTAGCCATGTTTAGTATTTTGTAGCATATCCTTTGCATGCAAAGACTGCTTGAAGTCTGTGATTCACGGACATCACCAGTTGCTGGGTGTCTTCTCTGGTGATGCTCTGCCAGGCCTGTATTGCAGCCATCTTTAGCTTATGCCTGCTTTGGGGGCTAGTCCCCTTCAATTTTCTCTTCGGCTCATAAAAAGCATGCTCAATTGGGTTCAGATCGGGTGATTGACTTGGCCACTCAAGAATTGACCATTTTCTAGCTTTGAAAAGCTCCTTTGTTGCTTTAACAGTATGTTTGGGATCATTGTCTTGCTGCATTGAGATGAGAAAAAAAAAATTCACACTGAGAGTGGTGAATCTCTGGAATTCTCTGCCACAGAAGGTAGTTGAGGCCAGTTCATTGGCTATATTTAAGAGGGAGTTAGATGTGGCTAAAGGGATCAGGGGGTATGGAGACAAGGCAGGTACAGGATACGGAGTTGGATGATCAGCCAAATCAAATCAAATCAACCTTTATTGTCATCTTGCAAAGCAACAGTTGCACAGTGCAAAATGAGAAGACGTTTCCCAGGGAATACCGGAGCATCACACATGAAACTGAAAACATTTCACACATAATAACAATAAAAAAACAATCCAGTCCCTGATGAAACAGTAAAAATAGTTAAAAGCAGGTAAAACAGCAACATTAAAATACAGTAAACCAATCATTAAAATGTCCAGGGCAGCTGATTTGAGTGGCCAGTGCCAGAGTTATTAAAATGTCAGTGCAAAGCACAAGAATTAGGTGACTGTGAGTACAGAGTGACTGTTTAGCAGCCTCACAGCCTGTGGCAGGAAGCTGTTTAGCAGTCTTGTAGTCCGGGCTTTGATGCTACGGTATCTCTTGCCTGATGGCAGGAGATGCAGGTGTGTGTGGAGGGGGTGTAGTTTGTCCTTAGCAATTCTCAGAGCTTTTTTCAGACAGCGGCTCTGGAACAGTTCTTGTACCGAGGGTAGGGAGACGCCAATGATCCTCTCTGCTCCCCTCACTACCCTCTGCAGAGCCTTCCTGTCTGAGCAGTTGCAGTTGGAGTACCACGTGTTTATGCAGTACGTGAGTACAGACTCCACCGTGCCCCTGTAGAAAGTCCTGAGGATGTTGGTGGGGAGTGAGGCCTGTTTGAGTTTCCTCAGGAAGTGCAGTCGCTGATGGGCCCGTTTGACAATCCCAGTGTTGTTCCTGGACCAGGTGAGTGTCTGTAATTTGCACTTCGAGGAACTTAATACTCTCCACTCTCTCCACTATGGTGCCACTGATGTTGAGGGGTGTGTGTTTTGGCTGCGCCCTCCTGAAGTCGACAACCATCTCCTTTGTTTTGTCGACATTTAATGCTAGATTGTTGTTGCCGCACCAGTCCACTAGTTGTTTTACTTCCTCCCTGTACATTGATTCGTCATCTCCACTGATGAGTCCCACCACTGTTGTGTCATCCGCGAATTTTATGATCTTATTGTCCCTGAATCTGGCAGCACAGTCATGTGTGAGCAATGTGAACAACAGCGGGCTGAGCACACAGCCTTGAGGGGAGCTGGTGCTCAGCGTGATCGAGCCTGAAGTGTTCTTGCCAACACGGACTGACTGCGGTCTCTGTGTCAGAAAGTCCAAGATCCAGTGACACAGGGTGGTGTTGAGGCCCAGCAGGGTTAGTTTCTCCACAAGTCTCTGTGGGATGATGGTATTAAAAGCTGAGCTGGTCAATGTACAGGATTCTGGCGTAGGTGTTTTTGTTTTCCAGATGAGTGAGTACTGTGTGCAGCGTGGTAGAGATGGCATCTTCTGTAGAACGGTTGGGGCGATAGGCAAACTGGAGGGGGTCTAACGATGAGGGGAGGCTGGCAGTAATGTGAGGTTTCACCAGGCGTTCAAAACACTTCGTTATTATTGGGGTCAGGGCGACAGGGCGGTAGTCATTTACGCAGGCAACCACTGGTTTATTTGCTATTGAGCCATGATCATATTGAATGGCGGTGCAGGCTCGAAGGGCCGAATGGCCTACTCCTGCACCTATTTTCTATGTTTCTATGCAGAATGAACCGCCGGCCAATGAGTTTTGAGACATTTTCTTAGAACTTGAGCAGATAAGATGTGCCTATACACTTCAGAATTCAACATACTACTACAATCAGCAGTTGTATCATTAATGAAGATAAGTAAGCCAGTACCTTCAGCAGCCATACATGCCCAGGCCATAACACTCCCACCACCGTGTTTCACAGGTGAGGTGGTATGGTTTGGATCTTGGGCAGTTCTATCTCTCCTCCATACTTTGCTCTTGCCATCACTCTGATACAAGTTAATCTTCATCTGTCCACAAGACCCTTTTCCAGAACTGTGGTTGCTCTTTCAAGTACTTCTTGGCAAACTGCAACCCGGCCATTCTATTTTTGCGGCTAACCAGTGGTTTGCATCTTGCAGTGTAGCCTCTCTATTTCTGCTCATGAAGTCTTCTGCCGACAGTGGT
This sequence comes from Leucoraja erinaceus, assembly GCF_028641065.1. Classification (NCBI taxonomy): domain Eukaryota; kingdom Metazoa; phylum Chordata; class Chondrichthyes; order Rajiformes; family Rajidae; genus Leucoraja; species Leucoraja erinaceus. Next base: position 102,294,040 of record NC_073377.1, read on the forward strand.
CATTGACAAATCCACCCCGACTCCTGAAGAGTGTTTCTGATCTGTTGGACAGGTGTTTGGGTTTTTTTCCCCTTTATTATAGAGATAATTCTTCTGTCATCAGCTGTGGAGGTCATCCTTGGCCTGCCAGTCCCTTTGTGATTAGTAAGCTCACCAGTGCTCTCCTTCTTCTTATTGTGGATTTTGGTAAGCCTAAGGTTTGGCTGATGTTTCTAAGTTTTATTCTTGTTTCTCAGTCATTGGCACAATTTTGGTCCTCATGTTGATAAACCGCAATAAAAGTTTCCAAATGTGATGGATATACTGGGGGAAGGACTAGGTGTTGAGAGCTCTCCTATACCTGCATTAAGGAGGCAATTAAACACACTTGAACAATTACAACCGCCTGTGAAGCCACGTGTCCCAAACATGATGGTGCCCTGAAACGGGGGTGGGACTATGTCTAAACACGGCTGTAATTTGTCCATGGTGAAATCAAAATGTATAAAGATGGCCTTTAATAAAATATGACAATGTGCACTTTAACCACATGTGGTTTATTCTATTACAAATCTCAAATCGTGGAGAACAGAGGCCAATAAATAAATGATGAGTCTTTGTCCCAAAAATTATGGAGGGCACTGTATATGCTTACAATTTCATTATTTTATTTCACTAACAGAAAGGCTGTCTGGCAGTCAGCCCTTGAATCTACTTTGTAACAAAATCGACTCAATTCCTGGAAGGCCTCCCCCTAACACTCTGCCCTCGCCCTTTCACTTTCTTAAATTACTTTCTTAAATTCTTAAATTACTTTTGGTACTTGTGCCAGGCAAGAGGGAGAAAGAATTTATCCCTGCCCATTTTTGCATCGACATTGAGTGCCACTCAGCAGCTGACTAAACGATAAGCTTGTCTGAACATAGGAATTTACTTTCCTTCTCCGAACGAATACATTTAGCTTTGATAACTGCTCCTGCCATTCTGGCCAAGAATCCAGATAAATACTAAGTAGTTTGTAATAAATTGAAGTTTGATGCCTTGATTGGAGAGACCAACCCTTATTTTGCTTGTTGCCTTTATCGCAGGTGTGAATGAAATTAAGCTGTGACTTTGGCCTATACATTTCTTATTGCTTAGTATGGAATAATCTTACTTTGACTGAAAATGCCAAACCAAACTTTGATAGCCATGTGAAAATAAGAAATTCTGTAGATGCTGTAAATCTGAATAAAAACAGAAGATGCTACAAGGAAAATATCAGCAAATCAAGTCAGCTCCGAAAGCAGAGAAATAGAGTTAACTTTTACATCAGTGACCCTTCAGCAATGAAATCAAGCAATTGGTGATTTAGGAACACATATGAATTGTTCCAATAAATAGTTTCATTACAAAGGCAGAAACTTAACTTGTCAGACAATATCTCCGAGAAAAAGCAGGGTATCCCACTGCCTTCAATATAGACCAGAGCCCACTGGTTTAGTTTAGTTTAGTGATACAGCATGGAGAAATCCCCTTTGGCCCACTGAGTCCATGCCAACCACAATCACACATTTTCTCCTGAATACGAGGGACAATTTACAGAACCCAATTAACCTACAAACCTGCACGTTTTTGGGATGTGGGAGGAAACCGGAGAAAACACACAGGGTAGTAGGGAGAATGTGGAAACTCCATACAGACCGCACCTGTAGTCAAGATTGAACCCAGGTCTCTGGCAAGTGAGGCAGCAACTCCACTGCTGTGCCACTGTCATCCCGTTTTTAATATCAGTGTCTTAAAATAGCCAGAGAACATTATTTTCAGATTTCTTGGCTATACTGAACTCCTGTGAACAAATCCTTTAAGAAAATCATCCTTGAGCTACATTTAGCAGTTTCAATTAAAACAGCAGACAGAATTTATATTAACTAAATTGAATAATGGTTCCGCCTCATGTGCTTTAATCTACTGGATAAGTTTAAAATCCAGAACTTGAGTAAAATGTCAGAATCATTGCAGGGACATTAATAAAACTTGAATTAACTAACAGAGCTTGTAAAGCCTGTTTATTCTTCATACATCTAGTGTCCATTGTGTGATTAGAAATATATTTACCAGTTCTTAACCCTGACAAAGTTCATTGATAAATCAAGACATTCCTCAGTTGAGTAATTACAGGAATCCAAACCTTTTATTTGATAAAATATTTCTGGTCCTAATAGCTCCAGGAGACCGTGAAGAGGAGAGATTGTAGATTCGACATGTAGCAAAATAACAGCAAGCACTCAGGAAGGTAAATTCTCTGGTAACAAGGGGCTGGACAACAAAACTAAGGCAGTCTGACAGCACTTCTGCAGGCTTTGCTGAGACCACGCCAGAAGTTCTGTGCAGTTCTGATTCAAGGAGGGAATGTTTGAAAGGGATTGAAACGACAGTGTGGTGACATACAGGTTCAACTGCAGTATGTTCATCTAACAACATTTGACAATGGAGGACATAGTCACCAGTTGCCCCAAACATCAGCCACCGAATGGTGAACGAGGTCTGATTGACCTGGACGATGACACATTGGCCTGGCTCGCCTCAACAGAGCTGCAGGTCTAAAAGACATACGACAGAAGAAGAAGACTTCAACATTTCGATTTTATTCTTCAAAATACTACATGCTAATGAAGTTACAAAATATTATTTCTCTTTTTCAACGTTCTGTTTTTCTAATAAATTCTTCGTTGGACCAATTCATACCTATATTCATACCTTCCTACACCACGGCATACGAGGAGAAAAAAATAAATATACATTCAAACCAAGAATTATGCTTTTCTAAAACCAAAGTGTCCAAAATTGCAGAGCAACATATATCTAGTATGGCTTATGCATGGATTTGTAGAGTAATTGCTTTGCAGTCAGTGCTGCTTTGATTCCCTAAATGGATTCCTCGAATGAAGGAATTTGTCTTATAAAGACAGATCTATACTCAATGGGGTTGAGACAAATGAGAGACATGGAACTGCACAGAATTCTGAAAAGATGCTGGGATGCTGCTTCCTCAGGTTGGCTAATACTGGGCTAGCCATTTAATTCTGAGGACAAAGGGTCAGCTATTTAGGACAGAGATAAGGGAAATCAAAGGGTGATAAATATTTCAAATCTTTTACACACGGGAAGTGTGTGTGAACGTTAATTGAGGGTATTCAAAAATTGAATATGCTATGTTTAAACAGAGGACATTCATAAGGTCATGGATGATAGGAGCAGAATTAGTCCATTCGGCCCATCAAGTCTACTCTGCCATTCAATCACATCTGACCTATCTCTCTCTCTCTCTCTCTCTCTCCTAACCCCATTCTCTTGCCTTCTCCCCATAAACTCTGACACTTGTACAAATCAAGAATGTATCTATTTCTGCCTTAAAAATATCAATTGTCAGCCTTACACAGCTTTCTGTGACAAAGAATTCCACAGTTTCACCACCCTCTGACTAAAGAAATTCCTCCCAGTCTCCTTCCGAAAAGAACGTCCATTAATTCTGATGCTCTGCCCTCTAGTCCTAGACTCTCCCACTAGTGGAAACAACCTGTTTGGAGAGAAAGTAAGCAAGGTTAAGTACCAGTCTTCGTATTCAATGGTATGGTAGGATTGACAAAGGCCATGTGACCAACTTCTGTTTCTATTTCCTGAATTCATACTGAGTTATGGTCAAAATGTTCAAATAGGTCAGATCTTTTAATGCCTAGCAGATATCCGAGCATCAGTCCCATTGGGAGAAGTCTATTTCTACCTTTCTTCATTTCCCCATGGTTCAAAAATTACTCGAGGCTATCCCCTTTCCGATCAGCAATGCCACAGCTGTAGTTCTGGTTACCACACTTGAGAGAGGATGCAAAGATTCATGAGAGGATGCACAGGGGGTTCACAAGAACACTCTTAGAGATGAGGGGTTTCAGCTACAAGTTGCAAAGGATCAGCTGGAGTTGGCCTCCTCGATCATAGAAGGGGAAATGGAGATTTGATGGACATGTGTAAGATCATGAAAGATAGGCAAGATCAACAAGGAAAACCTTTGGTTTTCGAAACCTATTCGCATTCTCTTGTGATTTGTGGTCCAGTCGACACAAATTTAAGGTTCAGAGCAAGAAGTACAGTCAGGATACGAGAAATACTTCTTAAAACACACTGCAAGATAATGACCTGCAACTCACTGTGGACAAAGGTGGAAGTGGAAATTTCAAAAGGAAACTGGATTAGCACCTGATGAATATAAACTTGTGGGGTGTCACAAAGGGAGGAGAGAATGGTTCTGGTTGGGTTGCTCAACAGAGACGTGGCATGGTACAGTTGAAGCAGCTGTTGTTGTGGCTCACGTTGTAGCCCCTGCAGACAGTGCATTCTTCAGGCCGCTGCCACTGACAGAACGTGTTCAATCACCGTGGGGCTCCCTCCCCTATCACCAGCTGCTGCTTCTTCCTTTGCTTTGCTCGTTCAGCCGCTGCTGCCACTCCTTGTCCCGTCAGTCTGTCCAGTCGTCCTCTTCCCCCACCATCATCTCCCCCTCCCCTGGTGTCGTTGACATACTCTACCTTGGAAGCGGCAGCAGATGAGAGGGGAAGGACTTCCACTTTGACCGAGTGAGTCTAGTCGGTGGTGGTGGACTGAATAAAGCGCTGTCCCCAGGGGCTACAACGTGAGCTGCAACAACAGCCATGTGACCTGATGAAGGAGGGCTTACAGGTGCAGCCCAGCGGCATCATCTCCTAGTTTTTAGGTGAAACGACACAAAGTGCTGGAGTAACTCAGCAGACTGAATCAGTCTGAAGAAGGGTCTCAACCTCACCTGTCCATCTTCCCCAGAAATGCTGCCTAATTGACTGAGTTAATCCAGCACTCCGTGCATTAACTATAATCTGCAGTTCTTCGTTTCAACTACATACAATAACACCTTAATCAGTTATAGCGGACATTAGGCAATAATAGACATCATTTCCCACCACCATATTATAACGAGGATTAACTTCACTAGAATATATTCAAAGATACAAAATGATCAAAGAATGATTTTAAAAAAATAGGAACAGGAGTAGACCATTTGGTCCTAATATATATGTAGATTTTCATGCAGCATCTGAATATAGGTGAGAGAGATAAAGAGGTTCAAGTATAAAATACAATCTGATTGAATAAATAAAATGAGTAAAAATCCAAACCTGAACTAAAACTATGAACAGAAGTCACTGTTCCTCTGAATAGTTGAGAACATTCCCACACACAATTACTGTAATTTCATGCCTGAACAAATTACAATGTTATGCACACTCTCGCATTTTATGAAAGCAGTCTAGCAGTCACACCCCAGTTAAAGCAAAACTTCCTCCCACATATAGCATTAGGGTCAGGTACCAGGTGTAAACAGCTGTCACAATCATTTTTGTTCCTTTGATGTACAAAGGAAAACTTGGGCCAGGTCTGTGCTAATTGTACCTTCCTAAAAACAAAGTTGTACCGCTCACCTTCATCTTTATCCTGATTATCAATTTCCCAAAGTACAACTAGGTGCCAGATTATTTAGTTAATCATGCCTTTCAATTTGCAAAAGCACAGTAACTCCATAAAAAGGGATATTTTTGGCAAATATTTGTTCTGTTGCAGCTAAGAAAATGTTGATGTGAAGTGCGAAATATGTAGAGAATGTTACAATGAAATGTTCATAAGCTGTAGTTAAAAGGTCTCAAACTGGTAATCATCTTAACTATTAAAAATCTTAAAATCAAGAAAGCACTTGTATATGTCAGTTGTTATTTGAAACACATTAAATAAGGGAGACCAAAGCCTTCCTTTATGAACATGTGATTTAGTAAGCCAGTGCTCAAAAAGGTAACTGGATAGAAATTCTACTTTAGAACTCAACTTTTATGAAAAATAAAATTAACATTTGCTCACATTTCCTTCTCAGTCCTCCACCAACATTATGTGCTTCCACAAAGCATCCAGATATGTGCAATGATAACATATAATATGCCATTTCATGATTTTGCATTGTGCGTGCGTGTCCTTTTAACCCAGGAGGGCTGGTTATTGTTTGTTCAATGAGATAATCTTACACAGGATACATGCAATAAGGTTTTGCAAAAGGAAGAACCTTCAGGTAGGTTGTTCAAAGTCCTATGAATGTCCTAATTATCATTTCCCCCCCCCCAACAATTCTTCATAGCCCTCATCATAAGCCATCTATATCCTAGTGGACAACAAACCTAAGTGCCTCCCTTCTCTTCATTAACAAGCCCTGCCCCAACTACGAGTCCAACCTTCACCCTCACGACTATTACTCATTACCCAACTAACTCGCATTCCTCATCTCCACCAAGCAACTAATATTGATTCTTGAAACAATAGACAGTAGAGACAATAAACAATAGGTGCAGGACTAGGCCAATTCGGCCCTTCGTGCCAGCATCGCCATTCACAGTGATCATGGCTGATCATCCACATTCAGTACCCCGTTCCTGCCTTCTCACCTTATCCTGACTCCGCTATCTTTAGGAGCTCTATCTAACTCTCTCTTGAAAGCATCCAGAGATTTGGTCTCCACTGCCTTATGAGGCAGAGAATTCCACAGATTCACAACAGTCGGTGTGAAAAAGTTGTTCCTCAAGGCCGTTCTAAATGGTTTACCACTTATTCTTAAACTGTGGCCCCTGGTCCTGGACTCCCCCAACATCGGGAACCACCACCATTCGAGACCCAACCAAAACATAAGGTATCAATTGATATTCCACCCCTATCCCATCCTTCCCCACATCCCTCCCTTACCTCAGGTCCTCTCCCTCTCCCCCATTTTATAACCCAGACCATAACTCATCCATTGCAGAACAAACAAAGGAATGACTCTTCACTGTTTTATGTGTTGTGGAGTATGGAATTTTTTAGAGGCAGGTTCTTGGAAAAAATATTGTATGTTGTCCCATCATTTACTGCCAAATTAACATGCATTCCCAGCCCCCTTTCCAGATTGACAACTGAACTCGGCTAATTAAAAGGTAAATATACAATACAATACGGTTTTATTCGTCACATTGCCCATAAAGTGCAAGTGAAATGAACATAAATGAAGATTCTTGTAGGTAGAAGGCTTTAGATTTTCCCCATGGAACAAAGGTGGTTTTAATATAGTACATTCTAAAATTATTTAAACCAAAAAATACAATTGTGGACTTCAAGTGGAAGATATTGAAAGTGTCTTGGAGTCAGTACACTGATCCTTCAGACAAAACTTGAACCATTATTTGGAAAATAACCAAAACATCCATATTTCAATTTTGAGCATTAGACACGGGCAATTAGCATTTGAAAGCTAATGGCATGTACAAAGCACTCTGGAGAAATGGTAAATATTTCTGTGCTAAAGATCAGCACCAGCACTGATGAGAGATCCTAGTTCAGTTCACAAAATGTGGGACTTTTACCATTTTTTCTTTTGAACTTGCAATTGTCCATAAGTCTACAACCCATTAACTCAAGGTACTATTTTTAATTATATTAAATTAGATAAAATAATTGCCACAGTCCTTAATTGGTACATGACAATAAACTGACCTTGAAACTTTGAAACAGTCAAGCCAGGCACCAAACAAGCGAAACCAAGTCATACATATGTTCTCCATTTATTACCCATTAGAGACTAATATTTATCAGATTGTTAGTTTAATATTCTATCTGTAGTTTATGGCACAACGCCATTAAAATGTTCAGTTCTAAATCATGCTGTTAATTTTAACCTGTATTCTGTCACTTTAGATATAACATCAGCCAAAGTCAGAAAACAATATGGGAGTGAATATTTTTTATTTTTACAGATTTATTCAGGGTGTGGAAGATTATTGTCAGCACACACCAAATTGGACACACTTTGATATTCATTTTCTTACATAAGTTCCAGCTTGCAAAAGAGGCACAATGTTTCCCAGGTCTTACTGGAAACATGATTCCAAACATGATTAATTTAGAAGATGAAGATTACCAATAATGGTTAAATATTCAAGAAGAATATTTTTCAATCTGTTACCATTCAATTCATACATCTGGGCATATGTCAATTATTCAGCATGGACACAAAATGCTGGAGTAACTCAGCGGGACAGGCAGCATCTCTGGAGAGTAGGAATGAGTGACATTTCAGGTCAAGACCCTTCTTCAGACTACTCAATTACTGAGCACATGAAGTGGGATACCCCTATGATATCACTTTTCCACATCTCGGTAAAAGATTGGCCCTATAGCTTTGTGTATTCCATTGGCAATCCAAGAACACTGAAATGTTCCAATACTTATGCAATAGGATATCAAATCTTCTTTTTAGCTTTTGGGGGAAATTGGCCTCTTAATGGGTTAGATTTTTATGTTAACCCTGCAGAATCTCTATTATAATTTGTCTGTGAAACCTGATAATGGTTGGAAGTCTATTCAATTCAGTTATGCTCAAGCCTTATCAGTACGTGGAAATCATAGCCAATTTCCCGTCACTAGTCAAGTCTGCAAACAATCAATGTAAGCCTCACAGGTGAAACTCGGAATATTGAGCAGCAAAGCTCAATTATAAGCTTTCATCAGGCATCTGAGAGGTTGAACTAGATTTTGTCCCGCATGATAAAAAAAGTTACTGAACGATCCTGGATTGAACGAAAAAAGTAGAATTTTAGATCAGACCAATTTGCAAATCATTGGCAAGTAAAACAAAGCAAGGTGAAACTGTATTTATATTCAGGAAATCACTGCTTTTATGGGCCCTTTTGCCATATTTTCCTAAATGCTACATAAAAGGCCTGTCCAACTTGGCCGTCGTTAGCAAGTCACGCAGATGGCGCGCAAAGATTTTGTACATCACAAAATACTGCGACGCCGTGCGTCACTGCCTATGTCATCGCGCACCATTCGCGCCTAATGCACACTATGCGCATATCACGTACATGTTCCGATGCACGCGTCGTTTGTCATGACGCAAAAACGATGTCGCGTAAATTACGCGCAAATGACGGCCAAGTGGGACAGGACCTTAACTTTGTCTTTGATCGGTGTTTGTAAAAGTCCTATACCCTATCCAGGAACATAGTGATGTTACTCAAGTAGTATTCAGAGTTCTAGACTGTTGACCAAAGAACATGAATTCAAATCCAACAATGGCAGCTGGTGAATATAATATTATGTAATTAAACAAAACCAGGAATTTAAAGAAAAAAAATCTCGGTAATGGCAAACATCAAAGTGCAGGATTACCTTAAAATCCCAGCTGTTTCACTATTGCTCTTCAGTGAAAAAAATATCCTCCATCTGATTGAAAAGCAACTCTAAACCCACAAAATGTGGTTTTCATTTAAGAGCCTCCTCACTTCAGGAGTAACTGGAGATGGATGATAAACATCCATCCAGCATATGAATAAAAACTGACCAGACTGCAATTGCAGCTTTTATACTTTGTCAGCCCTCGCTCTGATTTCCTCGCAACAACCTGGGATTCATCAAATCTGGACCATGCCACTTCTCTAACCCGAGGATCGCCCGTCTTTTTAAGTGTATACTTTTATTCTATCCACCATTGCTACCGTCTCCTCTAATGCTTTATTGATAGCATCCTCTTTCTGATGAAGACAAATGCAAACTAATAATTCAGTACATCATTCAAGAAAATCACTTTTCATCCACATCTGTTACTTTGACTCATCTTTCAACAATTATCATATCCTCTTTTTACCCCATTTATTTATTTAAGCTCCCCTTTATTTTCCATAGAACTTGAGTGATTGGGATCTATAGATGGTCAGAAGTTATGGGGAGAAGGCATGGGAATAGGGTTACGAGGGTGATAGATAGGCCATGATTGCATGGCAGAGTAGACATGATGGGCCGAATTACCAAATTCTACTCTATTCTTTATAACGTAAACCCCAAAAGTTGAGATTTTTCTAGCATTGTAATATAGGAGAGATATTTTGTTTACAGCTGAAGTATACCATAAAAATCTGCAAATTCGACTGCACAAAATGTCTTTTATACTCAAACTTTCAAAACAGTACCCAATCCATTTTATTCTCCCAAGGATTGGCTTCAATGGTTGAGGAATGATTAGGTTTTGCAGTCAAGAAAAATATCATGTTTTCTTGTTTGTTTTGCAAGTAAAATGACTTCTGGTAAAGCACACAATAAGGAAAATCATCAATACAATACTTTGAAGTCAATGATTGATTGATTGAAAAAGGGACTTCAGCAACGCTGTGAAGGATTATTATGCCAATATCTATAGGTGAACAAACATGAGAAAAACAACAGTTCACAGCTGTGATATAGTGACACAGTGCGCATCAGTGGTATTCACACTCAGTTGATTCTGGCCTGGTAGCAGTTTAACACAAAGAAATAGGTTCCAACAGCAAAAATTGTGTTAGATATGGAATCAAAATAAAGGTAATTTGCCTTCATTCGAATGGTACGTCTTAATCCCTGTAATCCATATTCCATAAATATTTCTACAGATTAACATAATTTAGAAAATATTTCTGTACGATTAAAAGGACGAAGACAGAAGCTACAAAATAGTGTCAGAAATAGCGTGACTGTTTTGCTGATTTTCATCCAAAAAGGCACTTTCATCTAAGAAAAAACATCCTAATTTCCATCGTGGGCTAACATTAAATCTATGGCAGAAACACCAAACATATTCATACAAAATGATTTAGTTGATTATTTAATGAAGCATTAAACCATTAATGTGCATATTTACAAAGCCAAACATACTTAACAGTTCCTCGGTTGCCAGCACATGGATCTGTATGCCTGACATTATGCCTATTAGATTTTACTGCTTCTCCAATGCAATGTTGTTAGTCTGAAAAAGGGTGCAGAGAAGATTTACGAGCATGTTGCCAGGACTCGAGGGCCTGAGAGAAAGGTGGAGCAGGCTAGCACATTATTCCTTGGAGTGAAGGAGGATGAGGGTGACCTTATAGAGGTGTATAAGATGAGAGGAATAATAGGGTAAATGCACAGAGTATTTTACCCTGAGTTTGGGAATCAAGAACTCAAAGACATAGGTTGAAAGTGAGGAAGGAACGACTTAATAGGAACCCAAGTGGCAACTTTTTTTGCCCCACACACAAAAGGTTGTAGGTATCTGGAACGAGCTGTCAGATGAAGTAGCTGAGGCGGGTACTATCACAACATATTAAAAAAAACATTTGAATGGGTACAAGGATAGGATAGGGTTAGAAGGATATGGGCTAAACACAGGCAGGTGGAACTAATGTCATTTTTCCACGCTGTATGACTCCAATAACCTGACACTAACCTGCAGCTGCCATCTGTCTGCCCACTTTAACCAATCAATCTATCCCCCTCCGAAACATGATTAACCTGCTCTTTAATTACCACTTTCCTAAATCTCATTTCATCTACAAATTTTGAAATCGTGCTCCTTATGCTCAAATTCGATTTATTTATAGATAATAAATTCGAGCTGGAGTTTCGATTCCAAGATACAAGATACAAGATACATTTAATTGTCATTTGGACCCCTTGAGGTCCAAATGAAATGCCGTTTCTGCAGCCATACATTACAAACACATAGACCCAAGACACAACATAATTTACATAAACATCCATCACATCGCTGTGATGGAAGGCCAAATAAACTTATCTCTCTCCACTGCACTCTTCGCCCCCCCCCCCATGTCAGAGTCAAAGTCAAAGCCCCCGGCTGGCGATGGCGATTGTCCCGCGGCCATTAAAGCCACGCCGGGTGGTGCGAGGTCGCACACTGGGTCTTGATGTTAGAGCCCCCGGCATGCGCTCGCAGAGTCCCGCGGCCATTCCAAGCCGCGCGGGGCAGTGATGTAGGCCCCGCTCCAGGAGCTCTTCAACCCCGCAACTCGGGCGGGGGAAGTCGCCATTGCGAGAGCCCTGAAAAGCGGTCTCCCTCCAGGGACCCGCGGGCTCCTGGTGCCGCCGTCCACAGACCTGCCGTTGGAGCCTCCGACTCTCCGGTCGGGCCGCAGCAGCAGCAGCAGCAGCAGCAGCAGCAGCAGCAGCGCTCCTCCACCGCTCCACCCGCTCCGGACTCGGCCAGCCCCGCGACGGCGACGGTGAGTCGTAGCACCAGAGTCCCCGGTCTCTTCCTGTTGGAGGCCGCTCCTCGTTGCGGCCCCAACGACAACGGAAACCCGACGAGGAAAGGTTGGGTCTCCCGTGCCGGGAGAGATTTAAAAAGTCCCCCCCCCCACACACACACACCCCAACAAAAAATAACAAAAACTACATAAAAACACAGACAGAAAATAATAAAACGCGGACGGACTGCAGAGGACGCTGCTGACCAGAGTCGCGAAAAAGCGTATCTCTTCACCATAATTCTCTTATCCCAGTTTGGTAATCATCTTTCGTGCATTATTTTAGCAACAGCTTTCTAGAAATCATTGTTAGTATCTAATGCAATATTTTCAACTGTCCATGATCTTTCATTAAAATCCAATCAGATGAGTATAATGGGAATTGTTTTAAGAAGTTTATGCTAATCCTAATTTGGCCATACTTAACTGTAAAATGTAATATTTGCACTAATAGTCCCTATTTTTCCCTCATCATTGACACTATCAGTTTTTCCTTCAGATTGTTATCTAGCTTTGCCTGAAAGATATCAGTGCTGTTTGCCTCAATTACTCCATGTAGCAATCTCTATTTTTAAAGTTTTTGAATCCTCTATTTCATGATTTCATTTTATTTTCAGTTTTTTTCTTTTCTATGTCTATAAGATATAATTGGAAAGACCTCCAGAGGATCACTTGCTAATATAGGAGTAAAGAGATGCTGTCTGTTTATCCTTTCCTAAAAACATATTTCTAACACCATCCTTTTAAATGTTTCAATACCTTCCAAGAGCTGAAAATGTATCAACCAGAAGTACATATACCCACAATACTCCAAGTGTGGTCTAATCAACATTTGGTAATTTTAGAATAATTTCTCTCCTTTATTTCTATCACCACAAAAATTAACCTTTGACCATCTTTGCTTGTTTTTTTTGCTAACATGGTGATATTTCCTCTGCTCTTAAAACTTTTTTTTCCAATTTCTCTGGTTTTCAATTGTGATCAGCCCAACTTTTCAGTGAAATCAGTGAACCTGTGTAGAAAATTCAAATATTCTTCAAATCAAATTTTGAACACTGCAGACATTTCAGTGACATTTAAAGCTCTGATTGTGCTCATAATGATGCCAAAATCATTAACAGTACATATCATAACATTCAAAGAAATCTTCATCTTTATGATCCCTTGACGAGTGTTTCAGTCATCATTCCTTGACGAGCATTTCCATCGCTAACAAAATGATGAAGGGGCAAGTCTGTGCAATTAAGTATTATTCTTAATCTAACTCTGGTTAACAGCATAATAGAATATTGATTTTTTTTGCATAAATGTAGCTGCTCAACAAAGAAATTAAACACAAGGCCTGCAATTCAATAAATCAACCAACTGATTTTTTTGATTTTTTTTTAAAGAATTTCATTGGTAGAACACATTTGACAACATGAATCTTAAAAGAGTGTTTAGCTCTTACAACCTCGTCGACTATATCCGCTGTTCCAGATGATGCCTGTCCCGCTGAGTTACTCCAGCATTTTGTGTCTAACTTCAATTTAAATCAGCATCTGCAGTTCTTTCCGACCCCACTGAAGTCAACTTCTGTACTTCGGCGAGACCAAGTGCAGGCTCAGCGATCGTTTCGCTGAACACATCCGCTCAGTCCGCCTTAACCTACCTGATTGCCCGGTTGCTCAGCACTTTAACTCCCCCTCCCATTCCTGATATGACCTTTCTGTCCTGGGTAAGGAAGGTAAACAAAAAATGCTGAATTAACTCAACGGGACAGGCTGCATCTTTGGAGAGAAGGAATGGGCGCCGTTTCGGATTGAAACATCACCCATTGCTTCTCTCCAGAGATACTGCCTGTCCCGCTGAGTTACTCCAGCATTTTGCATCTACCTTTCTGTCCTCCATTGTCAGAGTGAGGCCCAGCGCAAATTGAAGGAACTGCACCTCATATTTCATTGGGTAGCTTACACCCCAGCAATATGAACATTGACTCTTCTAACTTCAAATAGCCCTTGCTTTCCCTCTCTCTCCATCCCCTCCCCAGTTCTCCCACCAGTCTTATTATCTTCGACTACATTCTATCTCTGTCCTGCCCACTCCCTTGCCATCAGTCTGAAGAAGGGTCTCAACACAAAACGTCACCCATTCCTCCTCTCCAGAGATGCTGCCTGTCCTGCTGAGTTACTCCAGCATTTTGTGTCTACCTTAGTTATTACACTATTTACTTCAAGCTAACTTTTTGGAGGATTAAAACATTTAATTTAAATGGAAAAGTTCTCCAATATGCAAGAATGGTGGGTGGAGAGTAACTTAATTTTAAATCAAAGTAAAACCTTCTCTCTTCTTCAACCGAATACGCAATTAGAAAATAATTTTTAGAGCAATAATTGATACAATTTCATTTCACACCTAGAAGTGGTTAACCAGACTACTCCTGTACAGCACATATTTAGCATTACAGATGCAGTTTTCATAGCTAGCCATAATAAAGCTCTAGTCATGGTTACATTAATTGCAGTACTTTTAATTATGTTCATACCCACATCTTTGAGGAGTTTTGTAAATTGTAATCTATACCTTGATGCCAGCAATATTTTCAGTGCTGTTACATCAAACCCTCATATGTCTTCCATGTTTTATCAATGCTGGTCACATACAAATATATTGAATGCAACTCTATAAAAATAGATGATAAAGATTTGACTTACCGCATAAAGTGATCCCTGATGAACGCACACACCTAGAGAATGAAAACAGTCAGATCGTTGAAATTTGTTTCAATAACAACTGATAAACGTGCTTAATTTTAATTTTGCCTCAGTTATATGGATATCAGAGATCATTGACTCCTTCCCCCGTTTTATTGATGTATTAAATGCGAAGAGAGAACCGACTGAAAATACCTTCCTTTTCAAAGTTTCATTCAACCACTGACATAACTTCTGCTCCTCAACTGATTGAATAATCTCAGCCAAGTGATTTAATAGACAACCATTTGTCTCTGTAATCTATCACAGAGAGAGGTTAAAGTTAGATCCCATTCCTAGTTGCCCGTCACTCTTCAAAGTACACGTAGTATAAATGGCCAGTGAACACAAGATTAGTTATAAAACCCTTATATTCATACACTGATTTAGATGGCTCTTTTAATAAAGTAAAATGAAGGACACGTCACAGGAATACAGTTAGACATAAATTAACACAAAAGCTTTTCACTGTACCTTGGTATATGTGACAATAATAAACTAAACTAAAAAGTATTTTGGAAAAGTTCCCTGCTCTTCTCCCACCCTCCTAATCAGTGTCATGGAGTTCATCACATCTGCTGGAAAAGGGCCATGATTTAACAGGGCTTTTACTTTATCCTTACAATTATAGCTCCAATAGTTCAGATTTCCAAGAATACTGCCCAGCAACAAGAACCTTGATTTCATGCTCAGTTTCCTGTTGTGAATTTTGACTCCAAACCTTCTGCCTCCAAGGTAAAAGTTCAGATCAAAGATGTGAACACCAAGACAGTACAGAAAGGATGACACATACCTTGTGAATGATGCCAAGGCTGCTCAACAAACTTTGTCATCATACCGTAGCAACAAATTATTTGTGTTATAATAACCACAGGAAGTAATTTTTCCAAGTGATAGCCTTCAGTTTTACACATCAGTTTTACATGAGTATGGTTTTGATTATGTTGGCTGCATTTCCAAAACAAAGTGAAGTGTGGATGGAATCAATGGTGGGAGGTTTGGTCTGTGTGATGGACTGGGCTACATCTAGATTTCTCCACAACGTCTTGCGGTCTTGGGCAGAGCAGTTCGTAAACTAAGCTCCGATGAAATCCAACAGCATACATTCTAGAAATTTGTAACAGTTATTGGAGACCTGCTGAGTTTGTTCAGTCTCCTTACAAAGTAGAGGTATTGGAGTGCCTTATTGGCTGTTGCATCAATATGGTTGGTCCATAATAAATTGCTGGTCCATAATAAATTGCTGGTAATATTAACTGTAAACTTCAAGGTCTCACCCGTTTCACTTTGGAACCTTTGATACCGTACCATCTGCAAACTTGTAGATGGAGTCAGAGGCAAATTTGGTCACACAATTGAGAGCGTATATGAAGTATAGGCAGGGACTGAGAACACATCCATGAGGGTCATTGATGTTGAGAATTGAGAGGGGTGGTGATTCCCACATCTAAGAGTTTGAATGGGATTATGGTGTTGAAGGTGGAGCTACAGTTGATAAATAGAATTCTAACATAGGAGACTTTATTGTGTAACCTGCCAGTGTTAAGTTTAGGGCCAGGATGATAGTGTCTGTCGTTGATCTGTTACAATGGTAAGCAAACTGCAGTTTATCAGGTACACAAAAAAGCTGGAGAAACTCACTCGCTGAGTTTCTCCAGCTTTTTTGTGTACCTTCGATTTTCCAGCATCTGCAGTTCCTTCTTAAATGCAGTTTATCATGGTTGGCTGGGAGGCTGGGGCTAATGTACCAATCTCTCACAGATCTTCATAATGGTGGATGTCAGAGCCTTCTTGAAGTAGGTAGGGACCTCAGATGAGGTAGTGAGGAGGAGTAATGTGGAGACACAAGGAACTGCAGGTGCTGGGACCTTGAGCAAAACCCTAAACACAAAGTGCTGAAGAACTCAGTGGCTCAGGCAGCATCTGTGAAGGGAAAGGACTGGTGACGTTTCAGGTCAGAACCTATGTTCACACTGATGGAACCTCAACTGCCCACTCCCTCTACAGATACTGCCCAACCAGCTTAGTTCTTCTTGCACGTTGCATTTTTATCCAAAGTTCTATGCCATGTTTTACTGAAACATAGAAGTAGAATGATGCAAGAAGAAAAATTGCAGAATGCAGAGGTAATTGTGTCTGAACTGCAAACTTACAAAGGAAGATGAATACCCGTGTACTTTATTAATAGAGTTCTGACCCCAAACACATTGGGCCAATAATTGCACAGTGTACTGGTATGAAAATTACTGTGTGCTGGCATTAAAGATTAATCACAAAATCCTTGAAGAAATGCTACTCAGATTCAATACTAAATTATTTAAAGTTTAAATATTTGTAACCTTGTTATATGCAATTTAGAATAGACATAGGAAAAATACCAACATGATTTTAAGTAATCTTTCTATTTAGAAATTTTGAGAGTATAGGAATTAGTTAAAATATTATTTTTTCACGATAATCCATTATCATAGATCAACAATGCAATATTCCATAAATATCCCTTCCCATTATCCCGCAGGTTAAAACTACATCACAAGACCCACAGGAGAAAAGCAAATTCCTGGTTGTAGGACTAAATGTAGTTGTGTATGTACTTGAGCTCCACTTTCCCATTAAGAAAATTGAATTGAACCTCAGAAATAAGGTAAAACAGACATGGGCAACAATACCTTTTATTTAGTAGATGCAACCCAGGAAAAATATGAAGATCAAGTTACAGGAAAAAGCTAGAATGTGAATAATTTGCCAATGCAAGCAGGAGATATAAAACCTTTCATCTCTTTTTTTTTGCAAACCCCTCATTTCCAATGCCATCACACCCTTTCCGAACATCCCACACAAGCCCTTTATCCTCGCCTCCCTCATGCTTAATTGTCACTTTGTTACCCTCCGCTTTCCATCACTCCCACCTGTTTAATGCCAGGCAAATGATAATCAGCAGAAACAACATTCTATTCAACTTCCCTCAAAAGGTCACTATTTTTACAATGCAACTGCTTTGAATTACAGAAACACAATTGTACTTATATTCATGTGCGTGTGTGCATCTACATGTGTGTATGTACAGTATATATGCATATATACATACATATAACACAATTAGATTTTATATATAGACTAAGTGCGACCTGTTGTGTCCCTGTCACATGAGAGGCCCCCAACACAGCCCATTCCCCAATGTAATATTCCACTACTCACCCATTCCCCCAATGCAACCCGATCCCCCATAGCATTATTGCACCACTCAGTCATAACCCCCAACTGTGCAGGCACAGCTCATTTCCCCTCATCCCCCAGTACTCCCTCCCCCACCCTCTTCTTTCCCCTCTCCTCCTCCCATCCCCAATCCCTCCCCTCTCCCCTTTCCCCTATCCTCAGTCAGTCCCTCCCTCCATAACTCCTCTCCCTCCCTACCCCTCTATCCCCCACTTCTCACCTCCCCCAATCCCCGCCACTATCTCTCCTGACCTCCCCCACTTCCCTCCTCTCCTTCTATTCCCCCACCTCTGTTCCCCCTCCTCCCCCACTCTGCTCACCTCCCCCACTTTCCACCTCTCCCCCACTTTCCCCCTCTCCCTCCCCACCCCTTCCTCTCCCTCAATTCCCAACTCTCCCTCCTCACCTCCCCAGGATCAATCCCCACTCCTCTCTCTCCTCCCCTCCCCCAATCCCTCCCTCACTCTCCTTTCCCCTGCAGTTCCTTCCTCCACAGGTCATTCATTGTTAGCTGTGGTTTAATTCAATTCAATTCAATTCAATTCAACTTTAATGACATCGCACAAATACAAGTATCAGTACAACAAAATGCAGTTTTGCGTCAGTCCGTAGTAGTTGTACATAAAGAAAACAAAAAAAATAGAAAGAGGGAAGATACGGAATAATCAAGAAATACAGAATAATTAAACAATGGTGACGGAGGGACCAGAGAAATCTATCGTCGGGACTCCGAGTTCAGTAATGTGATTGTGTTGTTGTAGAAGCTGTTCCTCATCCTACTAGTACGTGACCTGAGGCTCCTGTATCGCCTCCCTGATGGGAGGAGGGCAAACAGTCCATGGTTGGGGTGTGAGGGGTCTTTGATGATCTTCCCGGCCCGTCTCAGACACCGTTTTTGGTGGAGGGCATCCATGGCAGGGAGCGGGGCACCGATGATGTGCTGCGCGGTTTTCACCACCCGTTGTAGTGCCTTCCTGTCCGCAGCAGTGCAGCTGCTGTACCATACCGTGAAGCAGGTGGTCAGGATACTCTCTGTGGTACAGCGGTAAAAGTTGGTCAGGATCCGGGGGGACAGGTGGGCTTTCTTGAGCCTCCTCAGGAAGTAAAGGCGCTGCTGTGCCTTTTTGATCAGCTTGGAGGTGTTGAGGGACCAGGACAAATCCTCCGAGATGTGTACTCCGAGGAATTTATAGCTGGAGACGCGCTCCACCTCAGTCCCGTTTATGTGGATGGGGGTATGACTGCCTCCTCTGGTCTGCCTGAAGTCAACAATAATCTCCTTCATCTTTTTGGAGTTGAGGTGGAGGTTATTGTTGGCACACCAGGTTGTCAGGTGCTGGATCTCATCCCTGTAGGCTGACTCATCGTTGTCGCTGATCAGTCCTACTACCGTGGTATCGTCAGCAAACTTAATAATGGCGTTGGATCCGTACTTTGGGATGCAGTCGTGGGTGAAGAGGGAGTAGAGGAGAGGGCTGAGCACACAGCCCAGTGGCATGCCGGTGTTCAGTGTTATAGTGGAGGAGGTGGGTTATTGACCCTAACAGACTGTGGTCTGTTAGTGAGGAAGTTCAGTGTCCAGTTGTAGAGGGAGGTGGAGATGCCAAGTCCACTGAGTTTGGTGATCAAGCTGGCGGGGATGACGGTGTTAAAGGCAGAGCTGAAATCAATGAACAGCAGCCTGATGTAGGTGTTATTGCTGCCCAGGTGGGTCAGGGCAGAGTGTAGAGCCGCCGATATGGCGTCCTCTGTAGACCTGTTGGTCCGGTAGGCAAACGGATGGGGGTCCAGTGTGGGAGGGAGGCAGGCTTTGAGGTGAGCCAAGATCAGCCGCTCAAAGCACGTTGGCTTGATGATTGGATCAATTTGCAGTGTGTGTGTGTGTGTGTGTGTGTGTGTGTGTGTGTGTGTGTGTGTGTGTGTGTGTGTGTGTGTGTGTGTGTGTGTGTGTGTGTGTGTGTGTGTGTGTGTGTGTGTGTGTGTGTGTACACGCGTTACCCAAACTCCGCACAAAATTGCTCGGCCACCCTACAACCGGACTCTTCCTCCCTCCGCCAAGTTCGGCTCAGCCCCCCAAGTTGGCCCGTCCCCATCCCATCCGACCGACCGCTGCTGCCGCTCAGCCCATCTCCGCCCTGCCCGCATTCTCACTGCTGCCGCTCAACTCATTCCTGCCCTGCCCGCCTGCTCACTGCCACTGCTGGGGGGGGGAGTCGGTATTCGTCACAGTGGGCACCACGGCTTTCGATGAGCTGGTGGAGAATATCTTCTCCGAGAAGGCCAGCGGAGGTGAGTTACCACCTTATGGTAGCAGTGGAGGAGACGGACCAGGGGGGACAGGTAGACTGGACCGCAATTACGGGAGAGGGGTGAGTGATGAGGGAGAGAGACGGGACCCCCCCACCCCCACCCGCCCCGCGGCCAACGCTGATGTTGGTGGGGAAGACGATAGACACGTTACTGGGAGGAGGGGAGAGAGTGTTTTGTGAGTGAGGCGGGACAGGCCGCCACCAGTGGGGCAGGAATGGGCGTCGCCATCCCGGCCATGGCATTGACTGACAGGAGAAGAGACCAATCTGCGTGGTGCTGACTGAAGGAATCTGCGCAGTGCGGTTTTTAAGATTTTTAAAACAGAATAATTTTTACAATATGTCACTGATCGGAACAAAATTCATTGTACTCGCAGCACAGGAGAACGGCGAGCAACCTGGTGAGAAATCATAGCGCTATGCCGTACCGTTTTTCGCGCATATAGAAATACCCCGCACACCAGAAGACCACAAGATGAGAGTTTTAGTTATGTATAGATATGTATATTTTAATTGGCTTTAATGTTTCTACGTCTTTCTTTTCCCTCCCTTCACTCATTCATAACCTTGGTCACAAATGAAAGCCCTGAGACCTCAATTGACCTTTAACTTGGAACTGGATACAATTGATTATCTACAAAAAGTGATCTATGAAATATGATGCGAAGGAAGATAATATTTATAACAACGAGTAACTCTTTTTCATTCCAGTTGAAAATGTCAAGCGAGTGTGTGTGTGTGTGTGTGTGTGTGTGTGTGTGTGTGTGTGTGTGTGTGTGTGTGTGTGTGTGTGTGTGTGTGTGTGTGTGTGTGTGTGTGTGTGTGTGTGCGCAATGTTTTGCACTATCTTTTTCATTTTATTGTGTTACAGAATTTTAATTGGAAGTGATGTACAATTTATTTAAGATGTATGTTTTTTGTGTGTTGTCAGAGTCTCACTGTACTTGTGAATACGATGATAGCCTCAACTTGACTGTTTCAACATAACAAATATAACCTCAAGAATGCGGAATTCAGCTTTCCTTCAAACAATTTTGAAAACATTCTAAACAAAAGATAGTTATTCAGTTGCATAACACCTTTCAGAACGATTCACTGTCCCAAAACATTTTGCACCCCTAGTTTTACAACCATAAAAGCATACGATCGCCCTTAATATACAGGAAACCAAACTTCACACCACTGGGTGCACATGTAGCAAAGCAAAAATAATTAAGTAACTTATTTTGGTAATGTTGATTAAATATTCACCAAGATAAAAGCAATAACTTCCTTGTTTTTTGACAAAATTGCAATGCTTTTTGTTAACTAACCTCAACCTCAGTTTAACTCCTTTTAGAAGGCATGAGCTTCAGCAGGGCAACAATCTCTTACTTCTGCAGGAGTGTCAGATGATCTGTAGTGTTCAAGCAATGACCCACTGACATACATACTGATTGTGGAGTGAGAGGGAAATAGGTGATGGCGCAGTGATATTATTACTGGGTTAACATATTCTAGATATCCAAGAAATCCATTGCAGAGTCTTGGAGACCTGGTTTCGAATCCCACCACAGCAGAGAGCACTAAATTTGAATTCTAAAACTAAAGAGAGTAATGAATGTGAAAAACATGGTCAATTGCTGTAAGGCACCACTACTGCCCTGTCATCTATATCTGGTCTGGCCAACGTTTAACGAGATCCCCTGGTTGACTCTCAAATTCCATCTGAAATGGCCAGGCAAGCCACTCAGTATTAATAAACTCCTACAAAAAGCACAAAACCCAGAACCACCAGTGGCAAAAAACTGCCCTTTCGACGCCACAAAGACTCTTTACCAATGTCTGGAGAGCTGCCTCGTGTACTCATCAAGCAACAACCTGACAGTCATATTTATGGTCAATGCCCCAGACAGCTTTATCTCCATCACTGGATGTGTCCTGTTCCACCGGTAGGAGAGGGGTGCAACACTATGGTTGATAGGCAACTGACTATGTAGTGTTTGCATACGCTCCCTGTGACCTGGTACTCCAATTTCACCCCATCTCACAAGGTTGTGTGAGTTTGTAGATTAATTGGCCTCTGTAAATTGCCTCTAGTGTGAAAGTAGTGAATGCAAAAGGTGATAACATTGAACTATTGTGAACAGGTGATCAATGGTCAGCATGGATTTGGTGGGCTGAAGGCCCCATTTCCATACTGTATCTCTAAAACTAATACTACTCAACATAGATTCTTGACAGTCTGAAGAAGGCTTTTGGCCCGAAACATTGCCCATTTCCTTTGCTCCATAGATGCTGCTGCACCCGCTGAGTTTCTCCAGCATTTTTGTGTACCTTAAATTCTTGACAGTCGGGCCATCCAAACTCCCCAAAGCTTGTCCACTGTCTAGAAGTTCAAGTCAGGAGTGCGATGGACTTCACTACACTTGCCTGGATGAGTGCAGGTACCACAGCACTCAAGCAGAGTGACACAATACAGGACATAGCAGCCAACTTGATATGCGACCCATCCACAACCATTCACTCACTCCACCACCGACGCACAACAGCAACTCACCAAGAATCCTGAGACAGCACCTACTGAACCCAATCACTACCAACAATGACAGTAGGTGCAAAAGCATTAGAACATGACCTCCAAGCAAAATAAATTCTGACTTGGAAATATATCGCCATTCCTTCACCTATGCTGGTTCAAAGTCCTGAAACTCTCTCTCTCCTCTCAGTAGTGTGGGTATTCCCACACCTCAAGGACTGCAGCAGATCAAAAAGGCAGCTCACCACCACCTTCTCTAAGAAAATGTGATCTAGGATCATTAAATGTGTGTGTGTGTGTGTGTGTGTGTGTGTGTGTGTGTGTGTGTGTGTGTGTGTGTCAGTGTGTGTGTGTGTGTGTGTGTGTGTGTGACAGTTTCTACGCTATGTCCCTCATAGCACAATAACATCATCTCCATTCTCCATGTTCCTAAAGAGACCTGGCCGACTCACTGGCAGCCCTGACAATAACTTTCAAAAAAGTAAATTTGAGATTTAAAATCACAGCTCCATCCATAAACTTACTGTTGCCAGTTTCAGATGGCTCAGAATCACGAGGCCATTTTCATTGTGTATTATTCAGTCTCAAAACATTAAACAATGTCACAAGATGCTTCGAAAAATAAAGATTGAGCATCTAAACTAGTGAGCTACTAACTACTAACCTACTAACTATTTTGAACTATAAATCCAATTTACTATACGAGTGGCATATCCTAACTATCATTATAAACATATTAATAAACCTCCACAACATCAATTTTCATTCTTGTCTATTTAAACTAACATATAGGATAACTTTTGAACATATTTATTGGAATCGTGGTAGTGATGGGAGTTTGTGGTGGAGAATCAAGTAAAAAAATCGATCTGTACAAAAATATTTCCATATCAATCTGTGCCATACTGAAAACACGTCGATATTGAAATTTCCACACGATTGAATGGATTTCCAAACAAAGGAAACGCCCCACTGCCCCTCCCATGTTCATTCATTGAAAGTTACCACAGTTACGAGCAATAATAATTTAAATGAACCAATATCAGAACAATGCATTTCATGGAAGAAGGGTCTCGACTCGAAAAGTCATCCATTCCTTCTCTCCAGAGATGCTGGCTGTCCCGCAGTTACTCCAGTTTATTGTGTCTATCTTCGGTTTAAACCAGCATCTGCAGTTCCTTCTTACACTTAATACATTTCATGCACCTTGCTTAAAATATCGCTCATTTCATTTAGAGTAACTACGTGTACATTTCCAGAGACTTCACTGTGGATCTGCAACGCTCATGACCATTTTAACCATTGCAACACACATGCTAATTGCAGTGGAGTTAGGAACAAGTTGTGCGCGCCTTTAACTGGAGCACAAATAAAGGTAAAGCGAAGGACTTAAAGTTAGAAAACTGTTACAGTTCAGGAGTAGATGACAAAATATGATTACAATTTCTGCATTAGACCAGCCGCTCTTGGAAAACTAAAGTAAACTACCAACTAAACAAAGCCGGATCTGCACCGAGCGGAGTTCTCGGCGGTTCGCTGGGGTCAGACCGTGCCCCGCGGCCTCGGACGTTTGTCACACAAGGCATGAGAAGTTATTTCTTAAAAAGGGCATGTTTTCTTTTAGTGGCATTGGGTTTTTTTTTTTATCGTCCTTTTCAAGTCATATCAAAGCATTATTTCCCAGGGTTTTTTTTTACCACGAAGAGAAGCTTAAAATAACACCCACCAAGACGTTCCTTGCAAAACAAAAAAAAAGTGGGGCCCACCAGTTAGTATCAGCTTTTACAGGTCATCGGGCATTGTGCAAATTACACGGCAAATAGACAGTTCAAGTATTCCTAATTCTTGTGATATAATGTGTCCATGCATAGGCATAACTAGTTTGCCCTAAATAGAAATGTTGCCCTTTTAAGCCAACAAAAAGCCGGCCGCCGATTTATGAATGAGCCGCGACCACAATTCACCCATTTGATTCAGAAAGAATGCAAACAAAATGCGACAAGTCAATATCAATAGGAGGGTCGGATGGTTCAAGGAACCCGGTATCTGTAACAGTGTCACAAGTTGGACGATCTCGGTATTCAGCTCGATAAATGAATAGATGTAATATGTTGCCACTTATCCTCCCCAGATGTAATGGGTTCTGAAACAAATATACTAATCGTTCATGATTGATATCAAACGAAGGCGCAACGGCGTTTCTAGTAAACTGCCATTTCTCAAAAGTGTACTAATTTGTACAGCTGATTAATAGGATTTTCTTGCCGTTCGGGATGCGTTTAGAAGATTTCCAATGCGCCCTCGTCAACTGCAGTAGAAGTAAACTATCTGACCTGCTTTTCATTTTTACTCTTGGTTACTGTTGGGCTGGTTACTAAAATTAACATTAATCCAAATGATCGAATGTCTGCTTGAACATAAATCTTCCCCAAGTGCACAATCAATAATAGTAGGACGGGTTTGACTATAAATTTGCTGGAAACACAATGTCAATTACAGCACTTAATAAACTTGAATATTGCGTGTACCAACCTTCAGTCTGCTGCAGCAAGGTGACTAACCCAATCAACACAGCAGCAGTAACCCACGGGCTCAAGTCATTCATGATGGTGATCCGGTTAAAATAAAATCTCCCTGGGTTGGTATTATCTTCGTTTCAGTTTAAAGCCGACAGACGGCCGTCTCCAACAAAAAACACCCCACAGATCCACGGATCGCTGAAGTTAACGCGGCAGAGACAGGGATGAGATCGCAGAAATAAATCAATGACTTTTTGAGAGCACTTGCAAGTTGCGTCGGAGCCAAATGTTTATATGTGGCTGCAAGTGCTGGTGCTGGTCTATCCAGGGTTTTTTTTCCTCCCTCCCAGCACGTAGTGGAGGGGGGCGGGAGAAAGAGCTGAGCCGCACCAGGAGCGACCGGTTCATGCAGCACAGGACTCGGCGCGGTGTCGGACGTCCTCCCCGAGTGGCTGGTTGCAAGCAGATCTCATGTACAGGCGGAGGTTTGCCTCCCCGGCCAGCTGCCGAGGGGATAGGAAGAGTCTGCAAGGACAGAGGGAGGCGGGGATGTGTGCAATTTGGGGGAGGGGTGGGGTGTGGAGGGCAACGCTGGTTCTCAAATCAGAAACTTACTTTAGGAGCATTTTACTCCCATGCAAGATATTCCCTGCTCTTCGGAAGCGAAATCTTTCGCAGATAAGCAATTGTCCTGAAGTAACCAAGCAAGGAAATTACATTTATTGTGAACTGTGCGTGTCTTGATAAGTCAATCCTGTTTTAAGTGACCAGAACAACTGTGGTCTTTCTCTCAAAAGATCAGGGGTCGCTGCGAGGAAAGCGGGAGTTTTGCCTTCCTGCAGATCCACGCGTTTTCACTGCGAGAGAGCAAACCACTTGAGGTGGGTTGTAGTTAGGCGGGATGAGGGGGAGAGAGAGGAAGGAGGAATTGGAAGTGCTGGAGTTGTGGTGAAAGCCTGCAGTCAAGTTGGCGGCGAGCCGGGCCGCCCCGGGCCGGGATTCCACCGCATCACGTGCCGCTGAAACCCGAGCCCCGGCTCCGACCCGCGGCAGCTTCACTTCACTCACTCACTCCTGTTCTGCCACAGCACCGACTACTCGAAACCACGCGAAGCAACGGGAAGAAACGCACTTGTTTACTCTGCCCTTTAGGTAGGGATGGGAGGAAGGTGAATTATTCCCCCTATTTGCTATTGCAAGAAAGTCGGTGTTTCAAGTAACAGCACGTTTTATTCCTGCAACCGATGGCGCCCTCCTCTGTAATTACTAGGACATGTTTCACGGCTGCGAACTTATCTGCAAATTAAAAATCAGTTACCATTTAAGAGTCATTTAAGAACGCACATTTCCTCTTCAGAGTTGAATACAAAGCAGGTCACTTTACAGTGACAAGATACTTAGAATATGTTAATAGTGTAATGGATGGATTATAAGATCATCAATCATCATACCGGTTCAAGCAGCAGGAGGTAGAGCAGATAATTGATCTTTAAAGACAAAATAGTAACGCTATTACTTTGGTTAAGCCCTGTGCAACATCTACGTCTAATTTGCTTTGTTTCTAACTTTTACTTAGCCCGATGAAACTATGTTGACATTTGTTATTGATTACAAGTTACTTGAAATGCGGATGTGGCTGCTGCAAAAAGAAACAAACGGCTGGAAGAACTGAGCCGGTCAAGAAGCATCTGTGGAGGCAAAGGGATGGTTGCGTTGTGGGGTCGGGACCCTACATCAGAACTTAACCAAATTAACAGCTGTTTTGTCTTTTAAATTCAATTATCTCTGCTAGTTATTTTTTCCAATGTTCAGGACATCTAAAAGTGATGTAAATTCGAAGCAGACTGCCTCTGGTGTCTTCAATTGCAGGGCTCTCTCCCCCCCCCCCCCCCCCCCCCCCCCCCCAATCTCTCTATCTCATTGTCTGCTGTTGAGATGTGGAGAGAAAAATAATCAAGTGAAGTCTTACAGTAAATTCCATTGATATTTTGTGGTCTTGACAAGCACCACTTTCACCCTCCCAGTAAACAAATGAGACGGTCTTTTAAAAATGTTGAAACCCAGAGTATTAAGTTCCCAATCATGCCCAAACTTGAGCCATTTGAGCTATTTTGTCACAGCTCTACATACTTCTCCTCTGGCCATTCCTGGGGCTAGGGAATGACTTGCTCCCTCTGCCGTGGTAAAAGCTAGCGTCTTCCAGCTTCGAACAATAGCAAAAATAAAACCTTTCCTCCGATTTGAAGACCTCGAAAAGATCATCCACTCATTTATCTCCTCCCGTCTTGATTACTGCAACTTCCTTTACACTGGCATCGGCCAATCATCCCTGTCCCGCCTGCAATTGATCCAAACGTCGCAGCGAGTAACCCGACGGGCACCTGAAAAATGGACCACATCACCCCAATTCTGGCCTCTCTCCACTGGCTCCCAGTGCAGTTCCGAATCAATTTCAAGCTCCTTCTTTTTGTTTACAAAACCCTCAACGGGCTCGCCCCCACCTACATCAAAAATCTGCTTTCCCACCATACCACTTTGGCAGCTTCAACCACCCCGGGCCGCGGTGTTTGAGCCGCGGGACTGTTCTTAACATCGCTTGGGGGGGTGTATCGCCCCAGCGCAGAGGGAGAAGAGGAGGGAAGAGACTGCAGACCTAAGACTTTTGCCTCCATCACAGTGAGGAGATGCTGGGTGGACTCACTGTGGTGGATGTTAATGTGTGTTTATTGTTGTTTTATTGTATGGTATTATATGTATGACTGCTGCAATTTCGTTCAGACTTCGGTCTGAATGACAATAAAAGGCTATCTATCTATCTACCACTTCCAGGTCCCTCAGATCGGCCGACTTGGGGTTACTGACCATCCCGCGGTCTCGGCATAAGCTCAGGGACAACCGCGCCTTTGCGGTTGCAGTACCAAGACTATGGAACAGCATCCCTCTTCCCATCAGAATTGCCTACTCCATCAACTATTTTAAGTCTAGACTTAAAACTTATTTCTACTCTCAAGCCTTTCTTGAGGTCCTCTGAGGGAGTGCTGTATGAATTTATGTATGTATTGTTGATCTATGTACCACTGTTTGTAGCAAGTTAGTACCTGCACTAATGTAAAGCACTTTGGTCAACGAGAGTTGTTTTTAAATGTGCTATAGAAATAAAATTGAATTGACTTGACTCTTATCATTCTGCGCATTCTGGCGAAATCAATGGGTGAACTGCACTGACCACTACAGTTGGAGGTGCCAGACCTGCCTGACAGGTGGGGACTTTGTATGGGGAGGGGGGGTGTTCTTCCACCTCTTATGTATAGCTTCTGTGCACGTGCCTGATGCATGGCCTCGGGGTTCGCAATAACATCCTGACTCTTTTTCCCCATTGAATGGCCACAAGTTATAAATCCGCAGGAGCCAGTGGGGATGATGCATTTCTTCAACGAGGCTTTGAGCATGTCCTTCAAATCTACCTCTATCTACCTGGTAATCTGTACTCATGGCAAAGCTCAGAAAGGAACAGTGGAGATGAAGGTAGACACAAAACACTGGAGTAACTCAGCGGGACTGGCAGCATTTCTGGAGAGAATGAATGGGTCTGAAGAAGGGTCTAGACCTGAAACATCACTCATTCCTTCTCTCCAGAGATGCTGCCTGTCCACTGAGTTACTCCAGCATTTTGTGTCTTATCTTCGGTGTAAACCAGCATCTGCAGTTACTTCCCACATAGTCGAGATGAAAGGTTCCCATCCGAAACGTTGTCTATCCACTTCTCTCCACACAGGCAGTTGACCATGGAGATTCCTCCATCAGTTTGTTTTTTTGCTCCAGACATTAGTATCCATACACTCTTGTGTCTCTCAGAATGGAATGGCTCTTTTAGCGTCTGAAGAAACCCCTGACCCGAAATAGCACCTATTCATGTTTTCCAGGGATGCTGATTGACCCACTGTGTTACTCCAACACTTTTTAAGTTTAGTTTTTTGTCACGTGCAACGAGCTACAATGAAAAGCTTTTTTGTTATGCGCTATCCAGTCAGCAGAGAGACTAAACATGATTACAATCAAGCCGTCCACAGTATACAGATACAGGATAAGGGAAATAACGTTTTGTGCAAGATAAAATCCAGTATAGTCAGGACTGCTCTATTTGGTGATAGGATAGTTTTGTTGCCTCAATGGTTCAATAGTTCAATGGTCCTTTATTGTCACGTGTACCAAGGTACAGTGGCATTTGATTTATCATACAGTCATACCAAACAAGCAACAAGATAGAAAACTACATAAAGGTTAAACATAAACAGCCAACACAATGGCGTGTGAGAATCCCCAGGGCACACAGCATAAGCAGAGACCCACAGCCATCAGTTCAATGTCGGGGCCACACACACGCTCCTTCACCGTGATGTGACCAGAGTTGTACCAACTGCCGTCACTCTCTCTGAAGTCTCTGTCCGCCCAAACAGTCAGAAAGCCGTCAACACTTGCACTAGATTCTGGGAAGTTCTCATGACGCCATGTCCCCGCGAACTCTGAGATTACTGCACTCACGGCACTCCCTCCGAGTGCTCACCAGCGCAGGCAGCATGTCCATCTTGTTTTTCGGCGACCTCACATTTTCCACTGTGATGGAAGACAAATAACTTTTACCTTCTTCCTACCTTTTCTTCTGCGATCAGGATGATCGAAACATTTGCAATTGGGGTGATTGAAGCTCCTGCAGTCGGCAATCGAAGCCCCCACATCGGGGCGGTCGAAGCTCCTGTGGTTGGAGCTCCCGAAGTCGATCCCTAAGAAAGGTACTGCCGCCAGCTCCACATGGTTAAGGCCGCAGTGCGGATGGAGATACAACGCGGCAACGTCGCAACTCCGTCGAGGGAAGAGATAAAAAAAGTTTCCCCCAACCCCCACCCCCCATATAATACAAAACTAAAACTACATTAAAACATACAAATAAAACAGACTAAAGACAACAAAAGAAGAAAGGGATGAGTCAAGCTGTTGGCGAGGCTGCCACTTACGGCGCCACCCGGTGGCTAACAGCTGGGAACAAACTGTCCTGTATCAGGAGATTTCACACTTCTGTACCTCTTGCCTGATGGGAGAGGGGAGGAGATGGAGTGTCTGGGGTGAGTTTCATTCTTAAGCATGCTGTTTGACTTGCCAAGGCAGTGTGAAGTGTAGATGGAGTCAATGGAAGGGAGGATGGTTTGGCATGATGGCCTGCCTGTTAATTCATTTGTGTAATTTCAATTTTGTAAACCTGCATCTGCAGTTCATTTGTTTTACTTTTTGACTGCCCCACTGCGGAAAAAAAGAGTGAAGAAGGGTTCCAATCTAAACGTCACTGTCATGTTCTCCAGGGATGCTGCCTGACCCGCTGAGTTACTTTGTGTCTATCTGCAGTTCCTATTTTGTGTTGATCTGCAGTTCCTATTTTGTGTCTATCTGCAGTTCCTTGTTTTTGCTTCTTTTGGGAGTCTAGTGTTAGGGCATGCAAACAATATGGCCTGTCCAACTCTGAGTGTCTAACTGGGATGTCATTGCTGGTGATGTTGGCCTGGGAGAGGACACTGACATTGGTTCACATAGCCATTAAATGGATTTGGGGCTTTTGCGCAGACAGAGTTAGATATGTTTTTTTAGTGCTTTCAATAAGGGGGGCAGATCTCAGATGTGTACAGGAGGGCAGGGATCACTGCTGCCCAGCAGGTCATGAGTTATGTGTAGCGTTTTTCGCAATCAATCAAAGTCCATGCTGGTGCATTGAAGGTGGTAATGAATTTAATTATTGATGGTGGCCTTCATGGAGCGGTGACTTCCGAGATATGGTCCACATTTCCCAGGGTCTCACCATGAGTCTATATTCTTCGGCATTGTAGTGCAGTAGAGGACTTTTGACTTGTGGATAGTAAGCCTAAGTCCACCTTTTCATGTTTTTCAAAAGAGGTTAATGATTAGCAGGTGTAGGATGGAGAGAAAACTAGAAGTTCCTGAATAGTAGATGGAGGGAAGAGAGAATGCAAAAAGAGGTTAATGATTAGCAGATGGAGAGTGGAGAGAAACCAAGATGCCCAACAGCTCAGTGCTGACCTTAACATGCAAGGGCTCTTCAGCACTGCAAATGCCATCCATGATCCCAAGCTATGACCCTGCTTAGAGCCTGGGGTGATGGACTGACCTTTAAGGGCGTGTCCCACTTTCACGACCTAATTCACAACCTTTTTTACTCGTGGACATTTTTCAACAGGTTAGAAAAACGTCCCGACCTACTTGATGCCACGAGTACCTACAATTAGCATCACGACCTACCTACAATCTACCCACGACCTCCTACGACCTCGTGACGACCATGCTGCGAGTATGAGTCAAGGGCAAACTCGGCAGAGGTCATGAATTAGGTTGTGAAAGTGGGCCCGGCCCTTAACAATACTCCTGACTGACAGGTAATGGAAAAGATGATACCTCAACAAAGATAACAAAACCTCAGAAACTGACATTATTCCGACTGAAATATAAACACTCAGCCAGTGAAGAGCTTCAATCACTAATCCACAATCTCGTTATTCAGAACTGGGAAGAGGACAAAAAAGCAGGGAACCTCAAAGATGCCACAATCATAACCGAAGACTGATGTTTACTGCAGGAACCTACTGCCAGGGTCCTTCTGAACTGCCTGCTTCCAGTGCCTGATTAGCTGGTCTCTGAATCACAGGGTGGATTCTGTCCGACTAGGATGTGATGTGATTTTTACTGTGTAATAATTGCAAGAAAATTTGCAGGGTGCAGTACCATTCCATTTTTTAACCCCATTGAAGGTTTTGACTCCTATCTGTTGGGAAGGTCAACGGGATACATAATTCAGCTGGCCACAGATATTTGTATCCATCCACCATTTGTTCCATGACAGCAGGCAAGCCAGGAGATGAACCAAATAATCCACATCAGAACCAATATCAGTGAAGACCAGTGTCAAGCACATTTCTCAATCTTTCTCACCACAGTGTGGCATCTTGCCTACTTTCCAATGCATTCACTGTCCAGTTTTGATTGTTCATTCATTCGCGTACAAACCGCTTAATGCTGCCCACAAACTTTTGGCAACAGCTCAATTCCTGCTTCTTGTTGTTAGTTCTTTGCGACTTGCTTTCATAAAATATTACAATTACAATTTCCTCACGTCCTTTGGTTTCTTTGCTGTCGTTTCCTTCTGTTCTGTTTATTGAAATCTTTCTGCATTGTGCTTGCTCTCCTATCGAGGACAACAAAATACTTATTTTTAAATTTAAACAAGAGTTAGGATTATCCATTTTTATTACGTCCTCCTGGAACCTCTTTATTAAAAAAAAATCTCTTTAATTGCAGTCTTGGGTGTTTAGAAAAGTATTCCAATCAATCTCGTCTTTGTTTCTTCAGACTTTCCTGATTTCCACCGTTAGTGTAATTAAAAAAAAAAGGTTTTTTGAAAGTGTTTGCATTGACAGTACAGAAGTATTTTACAACTCGCTCTCACTTTGGAATTCGAGTGTTGTCGTCTTCAGCTGGCCAGCTTTAAAATTGTCCCAATCCACCGCATCAATAACAGCCATAATCCAAAAATTTACAAGAATACATGAGCTGATTCTTAAGCAAAACACACCTTGCTGAAGGAGCTCAGGTCAAGCAGTTCGTGGAGAGGGAATGGATAGTGGACATTTTGTATCGGGATCTTCCACAGACTTAGCAGACTTTCACAAGGTATCACTTGTTTATCTGTTCCCATTGAAACTGACAGTGATCTGTTTATCTGGTGTTATAAGCTGTTGCTCCTGCTTTTTCTGAGCATTTTAGCAATATCCCTTTTAAGTGATCTTTATTCAGGTGCTTTGTCCTCTGGAGGCAAACAAAACAACTCAGTTGTGTCTCTCTGCAAATGCAGCTTTATTCACACACACATACACAGTAAACAGATAATATATACTCAACCCTCTACCATTATGCTTGGGGGGTGTCATAGGAATTTTCACTGGGCTCCAGGTGTCCAGGGTTCTCTGCTCTTTATGAAAGTTGGTTTCCAGCCTCAGGTGTTGCCGTTGCCCTTCTTTGTTCCCTTAGTTTATTTTATTTTAGAGATGCAGTGCGGAAATAGGCCCCTCGGCTGACTGAGTCTGCGCCCATGATCCCTGCACATTAACACAAGCCTACACACACTATGGACAATTTATACGTATACCAAGTATACTAACCCAAGCCAATTAACCTATGTCTTTGGAGTGTGGGAGGAAACCGAAGATCTCGGAGAAAACCCACGCGGACACGGGGAGAACACCCAAACTCCATACAGCCAGCACCCGTAGTCAGGATCAAACTCATGTCTCTGGTGCTGTAAGGCAGCAACTCTACCGCTGTGCCACCCTTAGTTGGAGCCTTCAGAGTAGCCCTTCACTGGATGTGGTTCTCACAGGCTGTTGTTCTACATGGTCCATTTGCTGTCCAGCGTCTTCTAAAGACTGCACAGTAGGAAGCATTCAAAGCAAAAATAGCAAGAGATGAAGACCAAAGTATTCCTCTCGGGGTCAAAATCAGGGTAACAAGAATAGGGACCGTAGAAATTGACAGTTTGTGAGGGTTCGATGAAAAAGGAAAAAGGAAGCATATGGCAGGTAGAGGGAATTCATAATGGGAGAGGCTCATCAGGAATATACCAAGAGTAGGGAGACACTTAAAAATAAATTAAGAAGGCTAAGAGGTGTCACAAAGAATCACCAGCAAAGGGAATGAAGCCAAATTAAAATACATTATATGTATATTAAGGGAAAAATAATATCCAGGGAAAAAGCATGGCACGTTGGGGGACAACAGAAGCAAGTTGTGTGTGGAGCCAGAAGATACAGATGTGGTCCTAAGTTATTTTTGTTAATTAGTATTTACAAAGGAATAAGTACTTGCATTTGGAGAAGTCAGTGAAGGAGATGATGAAAGTTCAAAGCAGGTCGCCATAAATAAACAGCAGGTATTTGATGCCGAGCCAGCTTAATGGTGAATAAATCCCCAGAACCAGATGGAATTGATCCCAGGCTGCCATTGGAGACAAAGGAACAGATTGCTGATGTTCAGGCAGTAATTTTCAAAGGTTTTGCTGGACACAAGTGAAGTAACAGATGACTGGAGCTCATGAAATCTGGTTCCCTTTTTCAAGAAAGGCAGGAGGGAAAAGCTAAAGTGAACGATAGACCTCTGAGCCTAACATGTGGTAGGGAAGATGCTGGAAAAATTCTGAGGGAGAGGTCAGACTTCAGTTGGAGGACTACATGCAGGACTGGCCACCAGGAAGGATGTGATAGTACCGGAATGGGTGCTGAGGAAATTTGCAGGAATGTTGTCTTGGATGGAGCAATTCAGTGAAGCGGAGAAAGTCGAGAGCCTATATCTGTTCTTCCTGGAGCGGAGGAGTTTAAGAGGGGCTGTGGTTGAGGAGGATACATTGATAAACTGCAGGAAGTTCTCCCCATATCAGAGGTCGAAAAAACTAGAAGAGATAGACTTAAGTTAAGAGGGAAGAGGCTTAGAGGAGATGTGAGAGAGACCTTAAGCTGGTTGCCTGGAGCATTTATGAAATGTCTACCTGAGCACTTGAATTGCTTAGGCATAGATGGCAATGGACCAAGTGCCGGGAGATGGGATTATATGGAATGGTGCCCACTGATAACCATGGATAAGGTGGGCCAAATGGCCTGCTTCTTTGCTATATGATTCTATAACTCTATTACTGTATCAGCAATCTAATATTTCTTTACTAACACACCTAAAATACAATTAGCAAAATATTAATATTATACTATAAACATAAGTAATCCACATACCAAAATATTTCCTAAATAAATATGTACTGTTACAAAGACAATTAATGAGCATCACGTTAATTCTTAGGGAGACACAAGCGACTGCCAATGCCGGAATCAATGAGGAGAACGCAAGGTGCTGGAGGAACTCAGCGGGTCAGGCAGCATCTGTGGAGGGAATGAACATTCGACTTTGTGGGTCAGTATCATTCTTCAGTCTGATTGTGAGGAAATATTATACAATAAAATTGCTCAAATGAACTTATGTTAAGTTGCAAGAGAAGGACTTGGATACATGTCTCCACAAAGGAATAAAGAACACACACACACACACATAGGGGAACAGATAGCTTGTTATAACACAGAGATGTTGATGTAGATACGCATAGCTTTGGTTGCTTTGAAGCAGCTATAACTGTCAGAGGTTGTATTTGGTTTAGGTTGTTGTTTAGACATGGGCACCATTCTTCTTTCTTTGTGACACATCTCTGAGCTCGGCTGTGTCATGAAGGGGATTTATGGTAGTCTATATTGGGTTGTAGGCACCAAGGGTAGATACTAGTCTGTGAGATGGTTTGTGCTGTTTAAATGTATTTATGTTGAGATAAGAGATAAGGCATGGGTGATGGTTGTGTGACCTTTGCAAAAGGGTTTCTTATGGTTATAGAAAACTGCGAAAGTAACTCTGTTTTGATAATCTTTCATTTGTTGTGTGGAATGGTATTAGTGAAGAGGCCTTACATTCCTTTCCTCCAGAGATAGAAGGGGTAGGTTGTAATACAGAATGAAATTAGACCCGAGCTTGGGAAGAAGCAATCAAGTGTGACAATTAATGGCCTTTATGTGCTTGGAGTTGGGAATTGTGCGATTAGAAATAACTTAAGTCTTTACCACTTTGTAAGAATGGGACAAAACACATTTAATCTTTGCAATCCATAAGTAACTGTATTTTAACTATGTAGTTGTAAGGAAATTAATTGTGAAGTGTATTGTGTTGAATTACGATTGTAAGTATTAGATTTTGTTTAAATCTGAGGTTTTAGAAATAACTTTCTTTTCCAAAAGTGAAAATATGTTTTGTGTGTATGTGTTGTGTGATTGCTATATGATGTGTATATTCTGAGAAGTGTTCTCTGAGAATTAGTTTTATATCTGTGGTTTTACTTTATTGAAATAAAATGATTTTGAACAAAGAGGTTGAATAAACCACAGAGGGAAAGAAGGTTGTAAAGGGGCCTGAAAAGGGGAAATCATGTGACTATACATATTGTCAATCAATGGAAAGGATTTAGTTGATTGGTTAATGCAAATAAGTTAAATGTATGGTAAACCATAATGATTGGTTAATAGTTTGCTACTCCTTTTGTACCATCCTTGTCTATTACGTATATAATATGTTACTTTATACCAAAGTCAGTACAGGTAGTTCTTTCGACCTGCTCCAGTTTCAAACTCTGTGTTGGAAGATTTAAAGAATTATCCAGCACTGTCAGAATAAAGAATTGATTTTAACAACAATGGTTTGAATCAAGTTTTCTTGAATAGGACTGACAAAAGAACTCAGTTTAACAATTGTAGTAGTGGTGGGAGATAGCTTCAAAAGATTATTACGATGTAATTAGTAATAATTAGTAATTGACAAACTCTAATTTACTCACAATTTATATGTGATTTCAACAGCTCGAAATAGATGCATTTATCTTGTTATTGCTGATAAGTTTAGAATTTAAAAGTTTCCACTGCCTCCATGTCATCACTCTTCCAAGTTATTATGATATGATTGATATTTTTACTCTCTGGATTGCCCAGATTTATCTGTACAATGTTGATGTGATCAATTTTCTTCTAATACTGAAATATATTAAACGTACTTCAATGTCTTACTCCTCAGGATGGTCTGTATCTTGCCTGTTCTCTAAATATTTTTAATGTAAGTAGTACTAGACTAACTGGGACCCATTGGGTCCCAGCATCACACGGGAGGGCTGGTCACCAACGCAATATTCCACCTCTCCACCAATTCCAATATTGCTCGGCACTGGGGGGGGGGGGGGGGGGGGGTTTTCTGTTGCGCTAGTATGGGTGTTGCGGGCTGAAGGTACTGGTTTCCAGAGGGCTAGTATAGACATTGTGTGCCGAATGGATTCTTGGGCTGGCAGCCAACTGTTGCAACGATTTTAAAAGCCAAGCCAAGGCAAACAATTTGGCTGCAGCCACCCAACAACCAAAATTCATTTTGTGAACACAAACTTTTGTGAACAATTGGGCAGCAGCCACCCGACAACCAAAATTCATTTTATGAACACAAACTTGTTAAAAAGGCGAGGCAAACAATTGGGCAGCAGCCACCTGACAACCAAAATTCATTTTGTGAACAAAAACATGTTTAAAAGGCAAGGCAAACAATTGGGCTGCAGCCATCCGAAAACGAAAATTCATTTTGTGAACACAAACTTGTTTAAAAGGCGAGGCAAACAATTGGGCAGCAGCCATCCGAAAACAAAAATTCATTTTGTGAACACAAACTTGTTTAAAAGGCGAGGCAAACAATTGGGCAGCAGCCACCTTACAACCGCATCGCGGGGACTCATCGTGGAGTAGACGTGCGTTCAGTGTTATTCGCAGCTCAGAGAGCTGTGACCCTCTCGCTTCTTGGGTCTGGCAGAAATTGAGCGAGGGACTACACTTCCGGGTTTCATAGTCCTTCCCCCCTGCCACCAGCAGACGCAGCAGAGAGAATGGGGAATTTTTAAAAAAACATTAATATCTCTCTGATTTTTCATCGATGGGAAAAATCCTCCGGTCCGGAAGGCGGAGGGGGGCTCTGAGCGAGGTGGCCAAAAATGACGGCTGTAGGTGGCGGCGTTCTCTCGGAAATCACACCACAGTGGTCCAAAAGCGGTCAAGATCAGACTTTTTGTAATATAGATATTGACATATTTGTTTTGCAGATTTCTTGCCTTCTCAACAGCCTTATTTTTACATCTGTTTGTTGAAAAGTGGTGTATATAGAACGATTAGCATTTAATCCCCATTCCTATTTGCACTTGAGAAGGTGGTAGGGAGCCAATATCTTGAACGGCTGTACTTGTTCTAGTGAAGGTGCTCCTACAGTGATGCTGTGAAGGACTTCTAAGAGTTAGAAGTTTAGTCCATATTTGGATCAAGACTGTGATGAGGACAATCACCACATTTCTGGTGCAAACCAAACAGTGCATCAGTGAGTTTGTGCCACTTGACAGCACCATTAATAGCACCTCACCTTTAGGTAGAATTGGTGCTGCTCTCAGAATGCCCTTATTCATTTACTTAACAAGGGTTGATCATCAGGATCGATTGCCACAGTTGAGTAAAGGATATGCAGGGCCATGAGTCAACGGATTGTATTGGTCTGCAGGGTTTCATGAATACTCAGGTTTGGGCTGCCAGCTCTGTTGTGTCTATTCATATTTTGCACAATTGTAGAACCAAAGAACAAGATGGATGCCTTTGATACAAAGATGAGTCTTTATCTTCGTAACAAATACATGGTGGTCATTCCTGCCAATGCCATTATGGACAGAAACATCTTATGTACGTAAATAAAAGACCAGGTTGAGTTGGTTTATTCCTTGTGTTGGTACAGTTGATAAATGTAACACTCCCAATTTAACATCCATGTCCTTGAGGACATAACCAGCAGCCGTGTGTTATCAAGCTGCTGTGGATGATAGATAGCGTATTCCCATTCAGAGTATATGCTGTGCCCTTGCTACTTTCAGTGCTTCTTCCATCATGCACAAGCACTGATTCATCAGGTGAGAAAGAATAGTTATTGGCAATAAGAATTTGCCTTCCATATCATTGACCACAAGCTAGATGCAGGAAAAATGTTCCCAATGTTGGGCGAGTCCAGAACCAGGGGCCACAGTCTTAGAATAAAGGGGAGGCCACTTAAGACTGAGGTGAGAATTTTTTTTTCACCCAGAGAGCTGTGAATTTGTGGAATTCCCTACCACAGAGGGCAGTGGAGGCCATATCACTGGGGGGATTTAAGAGAGTTAGATAGAGCTCTAGGGACTGGTGGTATCAAGGGATAGGAGGAGAAGGCAGGCATGGGTTATTGATTGGGGACGATCAGCCATGATCACAATGAATGGCGGTGCTGGCTCGAAGGGCCAAATGGCCTCTTCCTGCACCTATTTTCTATGTTTCTATAAGAAATAAAGTGGATGAGCTTGAGGCTCAGTATGATGTTGTGGGAATTGCAGAGACATAGCTCCAAGAGGACCAGGGCTGCAAATTGAATATTCAAGGGTATACGTCAAACCGAAAAGACATTCAGGTGGGCAGAGGGGGTGGGGTTGCTCTGTTGGTGAGGAATGAAATTCAGTCCCTTGCGAAGGGTGACATAGAATCAGGAGATTTAGAGTCAGTATGGATAGAACTGAGGAATTGTAAGGGTAAAATGACCCTAATAGGAGTTATCTACAGGCCCCCAAACAGTAGCCTGGAATTGTGTTAAAATTGGCATGTCACAAAGGTAATGCTGCGGTTGTTCTGGGAGATTTCAACATGCAGGTAGACTGGGAAAATCAGGTTGTTACTGGACCCCAAGAAAGGGAGTTTGTGGAGTGCCTCAAGATGGATTCTTAGAGCATCTTATACTGGAGCCTACCAGGGAGAAGGCAATTCTGGATTTAGTGTTGGGATTTGATAAGGGAACTTGAGGTAAAAGAGCCATTTGGAGGTACTGGCCATAAAATGATAAGTTTTAATCTACAATTTGAGAGGGATATAACATTAAAAGAGAAGAAGTATAATATAGCAATGATGAGTGGGAAGCCAGAGGATTGGGAAACTTTTAAAGAGCAACACAAGATAACTAAAAAGGAAATACAGGGAATGATGAGGTACGAAGGTAAGCTAGCCAAGAATATAAAGGAGGATATAAAGCTTCTTTAGGTATGTGAAGAGGAAAAAAAATAGTTAAGACTAAAGTTCGACCCTTGAAGACAGAAACAGGTGAATTTATCTTGGGGAACAAGGAAATGGCAGACGAGTTGAACAAGTACTTTGGATCTGTCTTTACTAGGGAAGACACAGACATTCTCCCAGATGTACTGGTGGCCAGAGGACCCAGGGTGATGGAGGAATTGAAGGAAATTCATATTATGCAGGAAATGGTGTTGGGTAGACTAATGGGATTGAAGGCTGATAAATACCCAGGGCCTGATGGTCTGCATCCCAGGGTACTTAAGGAAGTGGCTCTTGAAATCGTGGACGCATTGGTGATCAGTTTTCCAATGTTCTATAGATTCAGGATCAGTTCCTGTGGGTAGATAATGTTATCCCGCTTTTTAAGAAAGACGGGAGACGTTAGCCTGACATCGGTGGTGGGGAAGATGCTGGAGTCAATTATAAAAGATGAAATAATGACACATTTGGAAAGCAGTAACAGGATCGGTCCAAGTCAGCATGGATTTACGAAGGGGAAATTATGCTTGACTAATCTTCTGGAATTTTTTGAGGATGTAACTCGGAAAATGGACAAGGGAGAGCCAGTGGATGTAGTGCACCTAAACTTTCAGAAAGCCTTTGATAAGGTCCCATATAGGAGATTAGTGGGCACAATTAGAGCACATGGTATCTGGGGTGGGGTATTTACATGGGTAAAAAATTGGTTGGCAGACAGGAAACAAAAGGTAGGAATTAATGGGTCCCTTTCAGAATGGCAGGCAGTGACTAGTGGGGTACCGCTAAGCTCGGTGCTGGGACTGCAGCTATTTACAATATACATTAATGATTTAGATGAAGGGTTTAAAAGTAACATTAGCAAATTTACTGATGACACATAGCTGTGAGGAGGATGCTATGAGGATGCAGGGTGACTTGGACAGGTTGGGTGAGCGGGCAGATGCAGTTTAATGTGGATAAATGTGAGGTTATCCATTTTGGTGGCAAAAACAGGAAGGCAAATTAAGATCTAAATGGTGTCAAGTTGGGAAAATGGGAAGTATAACGACATCTGGAGGTCCTTATTCATTAGTCACTGAAAGTAAGCATGCAGGTACAGCAGGCGGTGAAGACAGCTAATGGCATGTTGGCCTTCATAACAAGAGGAGTTGCATATGGGACTAAAGAGGTCCTTCTACAGTTGTACAGAGCCCTAGTGACACCACACCTGGAGTATTGTGTGCAGTTCTGGTCTCCAAATTTGAGGAAGAACATTCTTGCTTTTGAAGGACTGGAGCGTAGGTTCACGGGGTTAATTCCTGGGATGGCGGGACTGTCATATGTTGATAGAAAGGATCAAGGTTGTATACACTGGAATTTAGAAGAATGAGAGGGGATCTTATTGAAACATATAAGATTATTAAGGGATTGGACACGCTTGAAGCAGGAAACATGTTCCCGATGTTGGGGAGTCCAGAACCAGGGGCCACAGTTTAAGAAAAAGGGGTAAGCCATTTAGAACGGAGACGAGGAAACACTTTTTCTCACAGAGAGTTGTGAGTCTGTGGAATTCTCTGCCTCAGAGAGCGGTGGAGGCCGGTTCTCTGGATGCCTTCAAGAGAAAGTTAGATAGAGCTCTTTAAGGTAGCGGAATCAAGGGATAAGGGGAGAAGGCAGGAACAGGGTACTTATTGTGGATGATCAGCCATAATCACAGTGAATGGTGGTGCTGGCTCGAAGGGCCGAACGTCCTACTCCTGCACCTATTGTCTATTGTCACATGACATGAGACATGGAACTGGCATCATTGTTAAGGATATCCAGTGCAATGACACATAGCTTGACTCCCTGCTGACTGCATAGATTTTTCACAACAGTGGGACAAGACTTGCCCACGGGCAGTGACACAAGGAATCCTGTGTACATTCTCTTGTGTGCAACTGTGACCATTCTATGGGATATAAATGTCTCAATGGTATTTTATTGTTACACGTATCTAGCTTTATTGAAATTCATTTCTTGCATAAAATTCAGTAAAAGTTTTACTAAACACAGGCCCATTCATACCTAAGTACTAAAGTATAAGATAGTAGATTACACTGTGGCAGTATACCAGAATCACCACATTTCTGGCATCATCTGGTACCCTTCACGTTTAGAGTTGTTAACAATTTAGACAGCAGATCCCAAAGCAGGATAACTTTGTTCGTTTTTGAGGCAAGATCAACGTCAGTTGGTTCATCCATTTTTTTTTCCTGTTTTAACACCGTAGTTATGCAGCTCACTGATGGACTCAGTCATTTACGAGTCATCCACATTGCTGCAACTCACATGCCACTTACAGGTTGGTGCTGACCAGGTAAAGATGACAGATTTTCTCCCCTTCTATTTGCCTTCTCTGGTTCACTTGATCCTGATCCTTTGTTTAAAATTCCCCTAATTTATCATTTAACCACAACCGATGCATGAAAGTCAAATGTTCCTTTGTCTCTCTCTCTCTCTCTCTCTCTCTCTCTCTCTCTCTCTCCCTATATATATAATAATGGATCAAAATAACACCAACCAAGGATGGTGTTTAAAAAATATATATAACTTGAGGCCCCTATCTTAACCTTCTAATTTAATGTAGACAAGCTGAGGTACAATTCACTCAGGCGTTAATAGGAACCTGCAATATCCTGTGAGACTTCCTGGGTCCTCAAGCACTGCTGGACCATTTTAATCATCCTATATCCCTAAAATTCTTTCTGCACTGATCATCCATATCAATGAAGCACTTGCACTTAAACTGTCATCGGCGATCACTTGTAAACAAGTATGATTGTCCTCCTGGTGGGTCCTTTCATTTGATCTTGAGATGGCTGAAGAGGCTGATCCTGAAGTCACAGACTTTAGATGACATGTCCATCCAGGTGGACGCCAATGCGCGGCATCTTTTAATGTGGGGAGACGGACGCCACACAGT
This sequence comes from Leucoraja erinaceus, assembly GCF_028641065.1. Taxonomy (NCBI): domain Eukaryota; kingdom Metazoa; phylum Chordata; class Chondrichthyes; order Rajiformes; family Rajidae; genus Leucoraja; species Leucoraja erinaceus. The sequence goes on from NC_073377.1 coordinate 102,337,156, forward strand.
CCTTGACGGATATCTGGGTCCATCTGCATGGACTCCATGATGGTTGGAAGTCTCTCCCTTCAGCAGTCTTCTTCTGCCTTCCCAGCAGTTGCGGTGCTCCACCTGCTGGCCATCCAGCATCCATCGTCTGTTTCACCATTTGGGTTCTTCTTCTTGGGCTGCAGTTTGTCTGGAAACTCCACACAACCTGCCCATCATGGGTGGCCCTGCCAGAAGCTCCAGGCAGTTTAGTTCTAAAGATCTTATGCACATGCAAGCTTCTCCACCACAACAAGTGGCTACCTTGGGGAAGACTTAAACGTTGATTCATACCTACAAAGGGTTTGCATTTAAAAGGAACACAGCTGAAAAGCAAGATGCTTGGCTACTTTTTCAGTGGGCTTTTAGCATTCAAGTCATGCAAAGTGTAAAACAAGCAGTCCAGGGTTTAAGAGGGAACTGCAGATGCTGGAGAATCGAAGGTTACACAAAAAAGCTGGAGAAACTCAGCGGGTGCAGCAGCATCTATGGAGCGAAGGAAATAGGCAACGTTTCGGGCCGAAACCCTTCCTCAGACTGATCGGGGGCGGGGGTGGGTGGGGACAAGAAAGGGAAAAGGAGGAGTAGCCAGAAGGCTGGGGGATGGGAGGAGACAGCAGGGGGGCTGAGGAAGGGGAGGAGACAGCAAGGACTAACAAAATTGGGAGAATTCGATGTTCATGCCCCCGGGGTGCAGACTCCCCAAACGGAATATGAGGTGCTGTTCCTCCAATTTCCGGTGCTGCTCGCTGTGGCCATGGAGGAGACCCAGGACAGAGAGGTCGGAGGCGGAGTGGGAGGGGGAGTTGAAGTGCTGAGCCACCGGGAGGTCAGCTTGGTTATTGCGGACCGAGCGGAGGTGTTCGGCGAAACGATCGCCCAACCTCCGCTTGGTCTCACCGATATAGATCTGCTGACATCTAGAGCAGCGGACGCAATAGATGAGGTTGGAAGAGATGCATGTAAACCTCTGTCGCACCTGGAACGATTGCTTGGGTCCTTGAACGGAGTCGAGGGGGGAGGTGAAGGGACAAGTGTTGCATCTCTTGCGGTTGCAAGGGAAAGTGCCCGGGGAGGGGGTGGACCGAGAGGGAAGGGAAGAATTGACAAGGGAGTTATGGAGGGAGCGGTCTTTGCGGAAGGCAGATATGGGGGGAGATGGGAAGATGTGGCGAGTAGTGGGGTCACGTTGGAGGTGGCGAAACTGACGGAGGATTACTTTTTGTATGTGACGGCTGGTGGGGTGAAAGGTGAGGACTAGGGGGACTCGGCCCTTGTTGCGAGTGCGGGGATGGGGAGAGAGAGCAGTGTTGCGGGGTATGGAAGAGACCCTGGTGCGAGCCTCATTTATGGTGGAGGAGGGGAACCCCCGTTCCCTGAATAGTGAGGACATTTCAGATGTCCTGGTGTGGAACGCCTCATCCGTGGAGCAGATGCGGCGTAGACGGAGGAATTGGGAGTAGGGGATGGAGTCCTTACAGGAAGCAGGGTGGGAAGAAGTGTAGTCCAGATAGCCATGGGAGTCAGTGGGTTTATAGTGTATGTCGGTTAGAAGTCTATCACCTGCAATGGAGATAGTGAGGTCAAGGAATGGTAGGGAAGTGTCGGAAATGGTCCAGGTGTATTTGAGTGCCGGATGGAAGTTAGTGGTGAAGTGGATGAAGTCAGTCAGTTGTGTGCGGGTGCAGGAGGTGGCACCAAAGCAGTCGTCGATGTAGCGGAGGTAGAGGTCGGGGATGGGGCCCTGGTATGTATTGAACAAGGATTGCTCGACGTAACCTACAAATAGGCAGGCATAGCTGGGGCCCATGCGTGTGCCCATAGCTACGCCTTGTATTTGGAGGAAGTGGGAGGAGTCGAACGTGAAGTTATTGAGGGTAAGGACCAGCTCCGCTAGGCGGAGGAGAGTGTCAGTGGCTGGGTATGGGTTGCTTCTCTGGTCGAGGAAGAACCGGAGGGCTGTGAGACCATCGTGGTGGGGGATGGAGGTGTATAGTGATTGGACGTCCATGGTGAAGATGAGGGGGTGAGGGCCTAGAGAATTGAATGCGCGGAGACGACGGAGAGTGTCTGAGGTGTCTTGAACATAGGTAGGGAGGGATTTAACCAAGGGTGATAGGATGGAGTCAAGGTATTTGGAAATGAGTTCGGTGGGGCACGAACAGGCGGAGACAATGGGTCTTCCGGGACAATCAGGTTTGTGGATTTTAGGGAGAAGGTAAAATCGGGCTGTGCGGGGCTGGGGAACGATGAGGTTGGAGGCTCGGTCGGGTAGGGCATTGGAGTGGATGAAGTTGGTGATGGTGCTGGAGATGGTGGCCTGGTGCTCGTCAGTGGGGTCATGGGGTCATGGTCCAGGGGTAAGTAGGAGGAGGTGTCCGATAGTTGGCGCGTGGCCTCAGCTTTGTAGAGATCGGCGCGCCAGACTACCACGGCACCTCCCTTGTCAGCGGGTTTGATAACCAAATCTGGGTTGTTGCGGAGTGAGTCGATGGCAGAACGTTCATGTGGTGAGAGATTGGAGTGAGACAGGGGAGTGGAGAAGTTGAGGCGGTTGATGTCGCGACGGCAGTTATTGATAAAAAGTTCTAAAGCCGGAAATTGGCCACGAGGGGGGTTCCACGAGGAGGGGGTGCGTTGGAGACGGGAAAAGGGGTCATCAGTGGGGGGCGAGGACTCCTTCCCATGGAAGAAAGCTGTGAGGCGGAGGCGACGGTAGAAGCGCTCCAAGTCGTGGTGGGCGCGGAATTCATTGAGGTGGGGACGGAGGGGGACAAAGGTAAGACCTCTGTTGAGGACGGACCGTTCGGTGTTGGAGAGGGGGAGGTCGGGGGGGATGGTGAACACTCGACAGGGATGGGGGTTGGGCCGGAGGGAGGCAGGGGGGACGAGGCGATGTGTGGTGGGTGGGGGGTGGTGGGGGTGGTGGGGGGGGGGGTGGGGGGGTGAGAGGGCTGTGGTGTGGGTGGGGGGAAGAGCAGGGGCCAAACAGTTAGAGGGGGTGGGGGGAGGAGACTTACAGTTAGAGGGGGTGGGGGGGAGGAGACTCAGTCGAACTGCCACTTAGGTGAGACAAGGCTGGGTCGACTGGCACTAGGACCCAGTGGAGTCAAACCCAGGAGAGTGGGAGTTAGCAGCGTGAGGGCTTCAGGCCCAGTGGAGAGTCCAGGCTCCAGGTAAGGCGACGGCTGTGGGTTGTTGGGGGGAGGTGGAGTGGCGCGGGTCAGCGGACCCGATGGTGAGAGTCCAGTGGCGCGGGTCAGCGGACCTGATGTTCGGAGTCGATGGGCAGTTGAGTCGGGGTCCGCGGGCGATGTGTGGGAGGTCCCGGTGGGCGGATGGTCGGCGGGGCGGCAAGGCTCGGCCAGCCCGGGAAGGCGACGAGATGAGCGGGGTGCGGTGCAGCGGCCATGCTGGGAAAGCCCCGGTCCCGCGGCGATGCCCGGTAGGTCGGGGTCGGGTCCGGCGGCGATGCCCGGTAGGTCGGGTCCGGCGGCGTTATTGGGGAGGCCCGGTGAGGCGGCGGCGTAGGGTAGGCCCGGTGCGGCGATGAGGCTAGGTTGTCCCAGAGAGCGGCGAGGGTCGGAGGAATCGGCGGGGGGAAGAAAGTCCGAGTTACCGTAGCGGCGAGGCTGGGCGTCATTGGTGGGCAGGTGAGGGTCGGCGGCGGCATCAACGTGGAGGTCGGTGAAGGCGGCGTCCTGGTGAGTGTTGAAGGCGCTCCTCGTGGCCAAGATGGCGTCGCGGGACTCGGGCAGGCGATGCAGGGCAGAGTTGGGGCCCGGAGTCTGCGGGTGTTGCGGGGCGTCGGGAGCGGCCTGGAGGCGGGATAATTTGAGGTCCTTGGTGGAGTTCAGATGGGCCAGGAATTGTTGATTGAAGAGGTGGATCTTCCGGCGGATAAAAGTCCAGGGTGACAGACAAGTTTCCTCCAGAGCAAGTTGAATTTGTCACTTACACCAATTCCAAGTTTAATATACATTGAAAGATATAGGACACTTGTGGCAAATGAGCAAGAATATCAGCCAGTGATTACTCAGTTACAAGAGCAATCATTTATTTCCATGATGACCTTAGAAAATGGAAAACATGTTACTGTTTCCCCACATTCACTAAAGGGAAATATTAAACTCAGCATCCTGGCCAAAATTACATATATAATAGTCAAAGAAATATCCTCAAGTCATTATTACATGTGGGAATTTGTTATATGCACCTTCAGGTATTGTGATTTGCTGACATTTTTTTTCTTCCAGTGCTGCAGAGCACTTACTGTCCAAGGTCACACATGAAGTGTAAGTAAAGGGCCTGTCCCACTTGGCCATTTTCATGGCGACTGCTGGCGTCATATCAGTGTCACCAAAAGATTTAAAAATTGTAGGTATGAATGCACATTTAAAAATCCAGCGGCGACAAAAAAATGTTGCGACACTTGAAAAAACACCGCGCGCCGTACGTCATCACGCCGCGTCAACGCGCATCACGCCACAAATTTTCGGTGACCTGATACGTCAGTCAATGATGCCGGCAGTCGCCGAAAAAATCACCAAGTGAGACAGGCTCTTAACATGATTAATTGGAGGGTGCTTGTTAACTATAGAGATACACCACACCAAGAATCAATCCTGTTCAGAAAGGGAAACAGATAATCTGGGGAGAGTTAGCACCATTCAGATGGACATTCATAAGGATATTCGGGTGTCCCTTCTTAACCAAAAATTGTGATTTTGAATTAAAAAGAAAAAAACTCAAGAGCTTACGTGTGGACTTATAAAATCTGGAATTAATGACGGCTGCGTTAGACCTCGAGAATTTATGGTCTTCCGTATTTAAACTGAACAATCGTTACCACAACAACCAATAGTTTATTACTTTGGAACAAAAGACCATGACTGATCTGTCCGGAGCCCCAGTTGTTTACCCATTTTGAGAGGAAGCAGCTAGTTCAATTGCCTGCCCTCGTATTTACTTTAGTTACTGGTGATTTCCAGCAATACATTCTAAAGAAACAGTAATTGGTGACCTGTTCACATAAGGTGTTGCTTTCATTACTTTCCATTAACGGATAATTCTTTAACATTTTTAGAACATCGTAGAACATGCCCAGAAATTGTGCATACAGCTCACGACCAGAAACATGCTGTAGACATAATCCCAGAGGAGCTGATATGACAGTGGTGTAGGACAATAGGTGCTGGAGTAGGCCATTTGGCCCTTCGAGCCAGCACCACCAATTCAATGTGATCATGGCTGATCATCCACAATCAGCACCCCGTTCCTGCCTTCTCCCCATATCCCCTGACTCCGTTATCTTTAAGAGCCCTATCAAGCTCTCTCTTGAAAGCATCCAGAGAACCTGCCTCCACCGACCTCCGAGGCAGAGAGTTCCAACTCTCTGTGTGAAACCCTAACCATTTGTACCAGCCTTCCATGTGGGAGCTTGTCAAAGGCCTTACTGAAGTGCATGTAAACCACGAACTACACTACCTTTATCAATGCATTTTGCTACCTCTGAAAATTTAAATCATATTGGTCAGAACAGTTCTTCACCCTAATAAACGCCTATATTTGATTAATTCCTGCCTTTACCATTTATCAGAATTTTTACCAATAGCCTTCTGCCCACTGACATTACCCACAGTCATCTGGCTTTTATTTGCCACCATTCAGAACAGAAATTATACATTTGCTATTCTCCAGTCATCTGGCATGTCTTCTGTGGCCAGCAAAGATTCACAAATCCCCTTTAAAGCTTTTTACAACAGGCCTTATAAATCACTGCAGTGGTCCAGGTAAAAGCCAGCCCAGTTGCATGCAGAAAAGTGAAGCGCAGAAGCAGCCAAGGATAAAAACTCTTCGAACCAAATCACAATCCGTTTTAGAATAGGTATGAAAGTAACAGCATTAGGCTGTTTTTTTTCTGCACTGAATAATGCAAAACAAGATGGATAATGGTCAAATGGATTTAGGGACTTAATCCTTGTTATTTATTGAAAATGTCAGATCCTCAACAACAGCTAGTATGTGTGGCCTGTCCCCAAAACATCACTGGTACTATCTGTGAGTAATGTAGAGTAATGCAGACTTGTATCTATCCTAGTATGAAAACAAATACCAACACGATGTCAGGTAAAATCATTAAAAGGTATTCAAAGTAATCTAACATGGCTCAAATAACGTGGCAATATGGAAACACAGACACAAGACTGCAGTTGTTGGAACCTGCAGCATTAAAAAAAAAACTGCTGTTGGAACTCAGAAGGTTGAGTGGCATCTGTGGAGGGGAAAGGAATTGTCAATGTTTCGGCTCAAAACACTGCATCATGAAAATTGCCACAATCCGCAACAAAGGACATATTCCATCCAGCCAACCATCATTTCATCACATTAGGAATGGCATATTCCACTAAATAGCGCTTATCAATGCTCACTTGTGATCTCTTAAAGCACTTTGCTCCAGACCTTATTACCACCTTGATCCAAAAATGATTAAAGCAGTTTGCTGAGATCACCAATCCTTTGCACCATGTACTGTGTGACCAAGAGTAACACAAAGGTCCTAAACTTGTAAGAACGGACTACTTGGCTCTTCAAGTCTGCTCCACCATTCAATGAGATGATGGTTGCTCTGCCGTTTAAGGGGAAAACCTTTCAACATTGGGAGCCATAGCTGGCACAAAGGAAGAGGCCAGTGATCAGTCTCTTTAAGAAATTGCTGAACTGGAGCAGTGCTTTCAGAGAAGTACACTACAGGACTCTTCAAAAAATAGTCTAAATATATTTTTGAAAGTTAATCAATTTTGGATCAAGGTGGTAATTTGTTGCGGATTGTGGCAATTTTCATGATGCAGTGTTTTGAGCCGAAACATTGACAATTTACTCCCTCAATTCTCCAAAATACTAGAAAAAATGTTCAACAATAGACTAGACATATTTGTAGAAAAGCATAAACTAATCACTGAAAGTCAATATGGATTCAGATCAAACAGATCAACATCACTTGCAATAATAGAATCAATTGAAGATATCACAAACGCTATTGACAATAAACTATATGCAACTGGGATATTTATTGATATAAAGAAAGCATTTGATACGATCAATCTTGATATTTTATTTAAAAAATTAGAAAGGTATGGCATCAGAGGTCTAGTACTGGATTGGATAAAAAGCTATTTAAGTAGGCAACAGTTTGTGAAACTGGGCAGCTACAGTTCTACATGTTTGGACATTGCTTGTGGTGTTCCCCAGGGGTCAGTGTTGGATCCAAAACTATTCATCATGTATATAAACGACATTTGTAATGTGTCCAATGCCTTGAGGCTGGTCTTGTTTGCAGACGACACAAATATTTTTTTTGTTCTGGGGAGAATTTAAAACAACTACTGGACAAAATAACAAAAGAAATGGGCAAACTGAAAACATGGTTTGACAGGAACAAAATATCATTAAACTTGAGAAAAACCAAAATAATGTTATTTGGTAATTGCAGAACAAATACACAAGCAAATATAAAGATAAATGGGGTTGAAATTGAACGGGTTCATGAAAATAAATTTCTTGGGGTTATAATGGATGATAGAATCAGCTGGAAATTACACATTAAACATGTACAATCCAAACTGTCAAAAAGCATTTCTGTATTACACAAAGTTAAGCAGGTTCTGGATCACAAATCACTCCGCATTCTCTACTGTTCACTAATCTTACCCTATTTAAATGACTGTGCAGAAGTCTGGGGCAATAACTATAAAAGTTCGCTGCATTCATTAACTATTCTGCAAAAAAGAGCAATACATATTATTCACAATGTCAGGTATCTGGGTCACACTAATTCATTATTCTTACAGTCAAAATTATTAAAATTAGAAGATTTGGTTGCATTTAAAACAGCACAGATAATGTTTAGGGCCAAAAATAAAAACTTACCTGGAAATATACAAAAATTATTCAATGAGCGAGTGGGGGGTTATAATTTAAGAAGAATATTTAATTTTAAGGTACAAAGAGTCCGCACGACCAGAAAAACGTTTTGTATTTCGGTCTGTGGAGTAGGATTGTGGAACAGTTTGAATGTGGAGTTAAAGCAATGTCCAAACAGTTCAAAATGACACACAAAAAACTTGTTTTCACAAGGTACAGGGATGAAGGGGATGGTTGACAAACAGGGGTTAATGTTATTTATTATTTTATTTATTATTCATTTATGTTTTTTGGTTACTTCTAACATATTACAGGTGAACAACCTTTTATCCGAAAGCCTTGGGACCAGACACTTGTCGGATTTCGGACATTTTCGGATTTCCGAATGGAAGATTTTTAGCGTAGATTAGGTAGGTAGCGCGGGCGGCTTGAAAAGTCTGGAGCGACTGCCTCCTCCCCGGAGACCGGGAGAATCATTGCATAAATGTTAGTCAGTTATTATGGATGATTTTATGTGGTGGTTGGTGGAGTAGGGGTGAAGGGGAAAACGGGTCCCCTACCTAGCGAGACCTCGCGGAGCTGGGGGCTCCGTCCGGGCCGCGGGCGGCGCCGGTTGGAGCTCCGACCCCGGATCTATGCGCGCGGCTCCAAATCCAGCGACGCTTCGCGAATGTTGGGTCGGCGGCCACAGCGCTCCGGAGCTTGCCGCACGGCGACCCGGTAAGGCATTGCCCGCTCCCCGCTGGTGTCCCAGCGCTGCGACGCCGCCGACTCCCAACATTCGCGGAGCTGGGGCGTCCGGCCGCGGGCCGCGCTGAATTTGGAGCGCCTCGCACCCAGGGGTAGAGTTGCCGGGGTCGGAGCTACAACCGGCGCCGCCCGCAGCCCCACCAGCCATAGCGCTGCGGAGTTTACTGCACGGCGACCCGGTAAGGCATTGACCGCTCCCCGCCTCTTCGACCAGGTAGGGGACTAAGAATTAAAGTTTACCCCTTCACCCCTCCTTCACATAAAAGCCCTCCAAACTAACTGACTAACATTTAAGCAATGATTTACAGATGTTTAAGCATCTCCCGGTCTCCGGGGAGGAGGCAGCCGCTACAGTAGTACAGACCTGGGTTGACCGTGGGTCGTTTCGGGTCAAGTTTGGCGCAAAACGCGAGCTTTGGTGCGCAGATGACATCTGGAAAAAATGGCCGGTTTTCGGAGTTTTTCGGTTTCCGGAACACCGGATAAAAGGTTGTGCACCTGTACTTGTATGTGTATATCAGTTGTATGTATATATATGTCTGTATGCATCTCTAAAAATTGTCTGGGGTATTATTATGATTAATTGATTAATTATTAAATATGGAAGAAGGGTTTAGGGAGAATGGGTGAGATTAAATAAGTTATTCTTCTTCTCACTCCTTTTCGAGCTTGTAAAGAAAAAGTGTTGGACATTTAAATTTTGCTTTATGCTTTTCATTGCTTTGCAAATATTGCCTGGAATGTCCAATTGTTTGACTATTTCGATTTTGTTGTTGTTATTTATTCCTATTTATGTCTTTACTTGTTCGGAACAAATAAAAAAAAAAATAAATAAAAAAAATGTGTTTGTAAATATTTTAGAGTAGTATTCCAAAGAAGTATATACATATATTTTTGATAATATTCATGTTCCATTACATTCAATGCAAAATTTTAACCCTGCAGAATCCTAATATTTAGACCACAAGACATTTGAGCAGCATTAGGTCATTTAGCCGTTTGAATCCACTCCACCATTTGATCATGGCAGATCTATTTTTTCCCCTCAACCCCATTCTCCTGCCCTCTGTCTGTACCTTTGGTGCCCGTACTAATCAAGAGCCTATCAATTGCTGTCGGTGGCAATGAATTCCACAGATACACCACCCTCTGGCTAAAGAAATTCCTCATCTCCATTCTAAAAGGTTACATCCTTTTATTCAGAGGATGTGCCCTCTGGTCCTAGACTCTAACACTACTGGGAACATCCTCTCCAGATCTACTCTCTCCAGGCTATCTTTACCACCTTTTGAAAGAGAATCCGATCCATTGAGCAAACTGGGAAGGATTAGTTCCATGGAACAGAAAGTAGGCTTTTAAAATAAATATTAAGATGCATATACTCGAGTTCAGCTCCTACAACTACTGTGAAAGCAGTTAATGACCTAATAAACTCAACATAACTGATGTAACATTTAAAAGATTTATTGCATAACATGTCATATCAAAGCAAAACAATATTTAACAGTCCATCTGTACATAAAATATCAATAATTAACCATTGTGCTCCTGATTCTCTTCATTGTCTTCTGTTATTTGAGGCAAGAAAGGCTCTGCTTTAAACAACAAGGACTCGCTGGTTGCACTGCAAATAATGGCTCTTCTAACAAATGGACCTAAGGAAAAGGAAACAATTGAAATTAGCCAGAATTTATATTAAAACAGATAGCAAATTCTAAACTATTAATTTGAGTCATTGAAAATATGTTTTTTTTTGTTTTATTGATATTTGATCTCAAAATAAGAAATAGAATCTAAAATAGCCAGATATAATACAGATTAATTGACATTTATTATAGATTTGATCATTCCTTCTAATCTGGGAATTTACAAATCATTTCAAAAATTGTCAAATTTTGCCTTAATAAATATCTTTGTATTCAGAATAAAGGAAAAAAACAAAAACGCTGGAATAACTCAGCAGGTCAGCTAGCATCTCTGGAGAACATGGATGGGCAATGTGTCGATTGGGACCCTTCTTCAGAATAAAAGATGTAAACATATCTGCTTTTTTTAATATATAGAGGCCCTTTCACAATGAAGTGCAGTTACTCTACTTTGAGGTGGTATACAGCTGAACTCTAACAAATACACATTGAGTGGGGATTGCTGCACAAGTAATGAATCTGAAAGTTGGATAGAAAGTGCTGGAGTAACTGAGTGGGTCAGGCAGCATCTCCGGAGAACATGGATTGTGACGTTTCTGGTCAGGACGCGTATTTAGACCGATTGAAGGGCGGGGGAGGGAGTGGGGTAATAAAGCTTGGAGAGAGGAGGGGCAGGACCAAGTGTGATATGCAGAGACAGGCGAGGGGGGGTGATAAGCAGATGGTTGGAACAAAGCCCAAAGATTAAAACAGAAAGTGTGAGACAAAACAATTGAAGAGTTATGAATTGTGAAGCCAGAGGAAAGAATGTAGGAGGGGGAGTGGGATGGAAGAAATATCAGGTGCGGCCCTAGGGAGTGGGAGAGGTTGCAGGGGTGACCTAAAATTGGAGAACTCAAATGTTCATACCGTTGGGCTATAAGCTACCCAAGGGGAATACAAAATGCTGTTCCTACAGTTTGGGTGTGGCCTCATTCTGGCAATAGAGGAGGCCCAGGACAGAAAGATCAGTGTGGAAATCGAAAGAGTAGTTATAGTAGTTAACAATCGGGAGATCCACGAGTCTTTTCATCTCTGGCCTTTGTTCCAACCGTGCCTATCTAAACTTATATCTTTACTCACCAAAACTCACTGGTCTTTGGGTACAAACATCCTTGATGATTTCTGCAACATTAGCTGTAATGTGTTCTTTTGGCATGTCCAGCTGAAACACAATTGAACAGCTAATAAGCATGCGACCAATGGGACCATCATCATGAATAAAATAAGAGCCATAAGGGACTAAATTAAATTTATAGTTCTTCATCCCACAAATGTTGAACTTATTGATTGTTTATCATTCAGATTTTCATTCCATTCTCCAGTCTTCTACTCATCCAGCAGTTCTTTTTTTAAACCCTGCTTCTCCCTATTACATTGCCTTTATAGCTACAGTTTAAATAAGCTCTTTCTCTCTCTGATGGAAGTACAGCAACTCTACAATTCAGTGGCATGTCGATGAACTCTATTTTGTCCAAGTCCAATACTCATAGTCTTATGTTCAGCAAAGATTGCAACAGCAATTATTGTGAAAGCTAGTCAATTTTGCCCTCTGGTTTGAGATAATAAAATGGACTATTATCAATCCTCTGCCATTCGAGCAAACTCACCACAGACATGCAAACCAGGATCCACGCTGCCCCCAACTACAGAGCCTTGATTTTTGCATTAAATCAAACTGTGCAAATGTGCGCACAACATTGAAAATTTATGCTTTTATGAAAATAAAAATGTCTGAACTGGAGATGAGAACACTTTAATACTTGTGAAATCTAAAATCTGGCTCGAACGCTGTCTGAGTTAACAACTGTCTTTTTTCTCAACAACCCGTCTCTGTAAAACTGCATTAAAAGTAATGCTGTTCAATTTTTTTAATAGAAACATAGAAATTAGGTGCAGGAGTAGGCCATTCGGGCCTTCGAGCCTGCACCGCCATTCAATATGATCATGACTGATCATCCAACTCAGTATCCCGTACCTGCCTTCTCTCCATACCTTCTCTCCATCCCTGATCCCCTTAGCCACAAGGGCCACATCTAACTCCCTCTTAAATATAGCCAATGAACTGGCCTCAACTACCCTCTGTGGCAGAGAGTTCCAGAGATTCACCACTCTCTGTGTGAAAAAAGTTCTTCTCATCTCGGTTTTAAAGGATTTCCCCTTTATCCTAAGCTGTGACCCCTTGTCCTGGACTTCCCTAACATCGGGAACAATCTTCCTGCAACTAGCCTGTCCAACCCCTTAAGAATTTTGTAAGTTTCTATAAGATCCCCTCTCAATCTTCTAAATTCTAGAGAGTATAAACCAAGTCTATACAGTCTTTCTTCATAAGACAGTCCTGACATCCCAGGAATCAGTCTGGTGAACCGTCTCTGCACTCCCTCTATTGCAATAATGTCCTTCCTCAGATTTGGAGACCAAAACTGTACGCAATACTCCAGGTGTGGTCTCACCAAGACCCTGTACAACTGCAGTAGAACCTCTCTGCTCCTATACTCAAATCATTTTGCAATGAAAGCTAACATACCATTCGCTTTCTTTACTGCCTGCTGCACCTGCATGCCTACCTTCAATGACTGGTGTACCATGACACCCAGGTAAAATAAAGTATTTTAATTAAGACAGAAGCATTTTGCAACAAAGTCATCCCTAAATCACAAATATTATATCTTCAGAAATGATGAATCCCCTGATTAGGCCCACTATTTGACACCATATCAACCTGATCACATTTAATGTTGTAATGTTTGATTTTAATTTCGTTCATATGCATCTGGACTTGGTCGATGATAGTTGAATGATTCAGGTGAGCAAAATCTCAAGTTAGTTCCCATGTCCAAAGTGAGTCATCCAGATCAACTGTACCTATACTAATTAGTGTCAACATGTCGGATGTAGAGAAAGCAGATTTAAAAAAAACAGGTGGAATCTGGATCTCTAATAACCACTGACACTTCCTGGAAATACGAGTGAGGTCATCAAGTAATATTATGTGCTCAATGGCAACAGCTCTCACTACAAAAATGAGATGACAATTTCAAACCATACCCAAGGAGTGATTGGGAGAAAACTTAATGAATATCAACAGGTGATAGAATCTCTATATAACTAAAAGTCTTCCGTTGTTTGTGCCCACGATGTGTCTCTGTGTCAATCCGGTTAATTCCTATCTTCTTCCAAACGCTAGGCCACAGCCTTCCCATTTTTACACATCCTACTTACATTTTCCCCGTGGTGGCGATAAACATCTTACCGTCGCATTTCCACCTATATTTACGAAGTTACAGCATTTAAAAAATACCTAAAACAAAGTTTTTAAAAGGAAAATCTTTCAACCCACTTCCAAAGCGATGTCACAAAGCCCCGCAAGGAGGGGTGGGTGGGCAGCAGCTTCGAGTGATGTCAGGGAGAGGGCCGCATTTAAATAGGGATGTTGTAAAGAAGGTCATGTCAAAGGGCGTGACACATGGAGTCGCTCAAGACTTCTGCAGTACTACACACGCAACACGTACATTCTTACCTGGGAAAAAACACCAACATCACTGCTGCTCAAGGACAGAGAGAAGATACAAATGTTTTTTGTGACCGACTTGCGAAAGAGCAGCGTGCCGGCGGATTGAGGGCAACTCCCGGCCCACGACCGCATTGGGCTGGAGGGTGACTGAGCGCTCTGAACTCGAGCAGCAAGGGACACTCAGACACCCGGTGTAAGACGCAGAAGGAGTGGATCCCTCGGGGCAGCCCCCACTATCCCCCCCGGGGTCAGTGCTGTCCGTCAGCTGCAGCAGCGGATAGTCTGGTCCCTCCGCCCACCCAGGGTCACTGACCGCACTGCACTGGCACCAGACCCCGACCCCCATATGTCGTGATTCAACCCCCTGACCCCCACCCCCACACGGGGCGATTCACCCACCCCTGGACCCCCACATTGTGGAGCAGACCCAACGGGTCTGCACTTAGTCTAGTGCATCTTAAAATTATGCCCATCATATAACTCCTAAAGGATTTGTGATAATGTTGAAGAAATATTTCACTGAACAAAGAATCTTAGCACAAAACTGCAATATAGATTTGGATCAATTTTGATGTGGCTTGAAATTTGATGCTTGCTAATGGATGCTTCAAAGGAGTGTGAAGTAAATGGTGTTTGGAAAACTTATAAAATTAACATTTAATCTAAATTATTATAAAATTCATAAATAGGCACATATATGTTGACTAAATAAATTATATGAATTGAATCTGAATCCACCGTTAAATATGCTGTGAAATTATAATATATCAATCTTGCACTAAAATCTATCAGTGTGAATTACAATAATAATATAATCTTTTACAGGCAAAGAAAGTTCACAAACAACATCCACATCCTTGTTGTGGGGCAGGAGAACTCCCCTATCCTTTGTGAGCATGCCTTTAATGCCTTTGAGAACTGAGGAGCTGATAACCAGAAATGAAAATAAGCTGCAGTACTTAAACCTACCACTATCAGTGCCACTGGTGAAGTATTCTAGCATCCAAACAATTTAAACAGCACACCACCACTATTTTTCCTGCAATTATTCTGAAACATATCTTCAATATTATCTGTCAATTGTTTGGGTCACATGTTATGAAAGTTCTTTAGGTGGTAAAGGCATATTTCCAATAGGGTGATTTTTCTGTGCTTTACGGAAAATTGAAAACAAAAGTAAAATATATACACAATGACAGAAAGAACTATAGCCAAATAACATCAAAAATCAATGTCCTTTCCATTTTGTCAAGCTTCTGTGACTTCAATGTCAATTCGTCAAGGCTATGAAGAACCAAATACACCTCCCAATTAAACACAGTTGTTATTTTCAATGCTAGATGAAGCACGTGTCAAGACTCATGGGCCAATATTACCCCGCTGCACAAAAAGGGAGCAAGGCAGAATAATGGGAACTATAGGCCAGTTAGTCAGACTTCAGTGGTTGGGAAGATTTTAGAGTCCATTATGAAGGATGATGTTAGGGAGTACAGAGGTTCACGATAAAAAGGCCAAAGTCAGCATTACTTTGTCATAAGGTCATAAGGAATAGGAGTAGAAAAAGGCCATTCGGCCCATCAAGTCGACTCCGCCTATCAATCATGGCTGATCGATCTTTCCCTCCTAACCCCATTTTCCTGCCTTTTCCCCATAATAACGTATGAATCAAGAATCTATCTATCTCTGCCTTAAAAATATCCACTGACTTACCTCTACAGCTTTCTGTGGCAAAGAATTCCACAGATTCACTATCCTCTGACTAAAGAAATTTCTCCTCATCTCCTTCCTAAGAGAACTTCCTGTAATTCTGAGGCTATGACCTCTAGTTCTAGACTCTCCCACTTTGTGGAGGCCTTGCTTGACAAATTTGCTGGAATTCTTTGTAAATAGCAGGACAGACAAAGGAGGGTCAATAAATGTTGTTTGCTTAGAATTTCAGAAAGCCTTTGATAAGGTGCCACATGTTAGGCTGCTTAGGAAGAGGAGAGCCCACGGTTTCAAAGGGTAGACACTAGACACAAAGAGTGGCAATAAAGGGTGCTTTGATTGGTTGACTGCCAGTGACTAGTGCAGTTCCGCAAGGGTCGATGCTGAGGCCACTACTCTTCACATTGTATATTAATGTTTTGGACGAAGGGATTGAAAGCTTTGTGGCAAAGTTTGCAGATGATATGGAAATAGGTGGAGGGGCAAGTAGTGTAGAGAAAGCAGGGACTCTGAAGAAGGAACTGGACAGGTTGGGAGAATGGGCAGAGAAGTTGCAGATGGAATATAGTGGAGCAAAGTGTGGAGACATGGATTTTGATAGTAGGAGTAAAGGCATAAACTATTTTCTAAATGGGGTTTGAATCCAGAAATCAGAGGTGCAAAGGGACTTGGGAGTACTGGTACAGGATTTCCAAAAAGTTAATCTGCAAGTCAAATTGGTAGTAAAGAAAGCAAACTCAATGCTAGCATTTATTTCAAGAGGGTTTGTATACCAAAACAGGGATGTAATGTTGAGGCTCTAATAAGGTGCTGGTCAGGCTGCATTTGGAATAATGTGAGTAATTTTGGGCATCATATCTGAGGAAAGATGTGCTGGTTCTGGACAGGGTCCAGTGGAGGTTTACAAGAATTATCCCAGGAATGAGTAGGTTAACCTATGATGAGTGTTTGTCAGCACTGGGCCTGTACTCGCTGGAGCTCAGAAGAATGAGAGGGAGGGGGCTCATTGAAACATACAGAATAGTGAAAGGCTTGGATAGAGTGGATGTGGAGAATCTATGACTAGAGGTCAAAGCCTCAAAATTAAAAGATGTTCTTTTACAAAGATGAGCAGAAATTTCTTTAGTCAGAGGGTGGCGAATCTGTGGAATTCTTTGCCACAGAAGGCTGTGGAGGCCATGTCAGTGAATATTTTTAAGGCAGAGATAGATAGATTCTTGATTAGTACAGGTATCAGAGGTTATGGGAAGAAGACAGGAGAATGGGATTAGGAGGGGGAGATCGATCAGCCATGATTGAATGGTGGAGTAGACTTGATGGGCTGACTGGACAATTTCTACTCCTATTCCTTATGACTCTTTTGAGATGTTTATTTTCCACATACATTCTCTCTTTGTGATACCTTCAAAAAATAATTGCACATGCATTTCCCCAAACCACATTATTCTTGGACTAAGCTAAACCTTCCGAGTAATTAATCCCTATTCAAATAACATATCGATGACACTATGAGTGTTGAACTTCATAAAATGAAATCAGAATATGTCATCTATTATCGATTTTACGTAATAATTTGTCACAATGTCAACTCTGTGTATTAAAATAATGTTGCACCTTCGCGGTGCTGACCATAACGTTATCCCAAAGATAGATGACTATTAATTAATTGAGCTCAAATCCTTTATGTTAATTCTCATTGCAGTACTTCAATTCACCATAACGCAGTGATAATAATACTAAGATTAAGATGACTACTGCAGTGTCAAAGCCATCTTTAGTTTTTTGTTGCGTGTTTTCCAGTCAAAAAGACCATACACCATCGCAACAGGGACAGAGTCCCTCTAGTCCGCAACTTTCGCCCCATCAGCCGTCGCATACAGCACATAATCCTCTGGCATTTCACCACCCAGAATGGGATCCCACCACTACCCACATCTTCCCACATCTTCCCATCTCTTCCCCTTTCCACAGAGCCGATTTCCTTCCGCAGCTTCCTGGTTAGCTCATCCCTTCCCATCCAAACCACCCCCTCCCCTGGTACTTTCATTTGTAACCACAGGAGATGCAATACTTGTCCCTATACCTAATGTTAAGCAACTTTTGAAATCATTTTCATGAATAAGAATCATTAATGTATTGCTGTTATCCAAGTATTCTATTACATTTTCTTCTCATTCCACATAATCAATCCTCAAGTTATGAAATTATTCATCCCCACAAGACAGCTCACCCAACACAAACTCATAAGTTTGGAGACTATTAATGAAACAATTATCAGTGCTCACAATCTAATGATACACCCACCTTAAACATATGAACACATTACTCCTTACTTTACACAACTGGTATATTTCAAATCAAAATCCGACGATGGGTCTATCTAAAATGTTTGCTTTATATGCACTTTTAACCTGTATATCATATGTGCACATATAAAACCTAATCATTAAACATTTAATTAGCAAACACTTAGCAGGTCATGTAACATCTGAGCATAAGGAATTAATTTCACAAGGGGTCACAAACCTGAAATGTTAATCTTTTCTCTTTCAACAGTTCTTGCCTGACCTGCTGAGGCTTTCCAACGCTTACTGTTTTTAATTTCAGATTATCAGCATCTGCTGCTTTCTTGATTCCCGTTAAGTTATCGGGTTCTGTAGACATGCAGGACAATTAGGATTATGGAAGATAAACACAAAAAGCTGGTCTAACTCAGCGGGTCAGGCAAGAACTCTAGAAAAAAGGAATAGGTGACATTTCAGATCAAGACCCTTCTTCAGACTGAGTCAGGGGAGAGGGAACCGAGAGATACACATCTCTACATAAACTAACTTGTATCTCTGTCTGCTTAAACTAACTTGGAGAAAGAAACTGCAGATGAGACAATATGCTGGGGTAACTCAGGACAGGTAGCATTGCTGGAGAGATGGAATGGGTGACGTTTTTGGGTCGAGACAGAAGAAGGGTCTAGATCTGAAACGTCACCCATTCCTTCTAAACTCTTGTATCTCCATCTGCTTAAACTGACTTGTATCTTCCTCTTTCCCAGTTCTGATGGAGGGTTGCAAACCTGAAATGTTGACTGTTTCTCTTTCCATGGATCCTGCCTGAGATGTTGAGTTTTTTCCCCCCAGCATTTTTTGTTTTTATTTCATATTTTCAGCATCTGCAGTTTATTAAAAAATATATATTTATTGTTAAATTCAATACCACATCTCTTCCAGGAATGTTAACCTTGAAGTTATCCTCTGGTTTCTGGATGGATTTTCACCTGTGCTTTTGTTTTGTTCAACCACAATGGTTTCCTTCCCTTGTAGTCTTCAACTATGTGGTGGCCAAGACTTGCGTCCACAACCACACACTTTACCTTTGATAATGGCTTATCATTAGCAACATATTACACAAATGATGAAGCTTCACGTGCTGGTAACCACCATCATTAAGCTATTCCTTATTAGGAATACTTTCTGATCTACACATCTCTGCCACACCTTATTAAACCAATTTGTATCTTTTTCCCCGTTCTTATAAGGGGTCATAGAACCAAAACTGACTATTTATCTTTCCACAGCTATTGCCTAACCTGCTGAATGTTTTCAGTCTTATCCAGTTTTTATTACACAATTCATATTAGCGCCACAAATAATGTTTTAAAGGCTCCGACTATAACAGCCAGAAAAATCATTTCGAAAGGATGTTAGTTCTTCCAAAAGGTTATAAGCCAGAATATCTGCCAAACATTAAAACAATAATCTTTAAATCATCATCACATCAATCATCTCTGTAATTTGTCCTGAAGCTGCCAGTTGCTTTTGAAATAATGGCTCAATGAAATAGTAAAATAAATAGCACAGATCAATTTGTAACTTACTCAGGTCTGATTACGACATGTAATTATATAATTGCCAGCATTATAGCAATAAATGAACATTAACCAAATCCCATTCACAATTGTTGCTTGAACAAATCTATGACGACCTCTACATGTGGGGTTTGGATGGCATTAATGCTGATATCATCAGCTCATGGGATACGAGCCACGTGCCCTGCCATGAGTGCCAATGAACAATAAATGGCATGGATTTAGACTTGAGATACAGCATGGAAACAGACCCTTCGACCCACCGAGACCGTGCTGACAAGCAATTAGCACTATCCGACATACTAGAGACAATTTACAATTTTTACCAAAGCCAATTAATCTACAAACTTGTATGTCTTTGGAGTGTGAGAGGAAAACGGAGCACCTGGAGGAATCCCATGCGGTCACAGGAAGAAAGTACAAACGGCACCCATCATCAGATTAAACCCGAGTATCTGCCGCTGTCAGGCAGCAACTCTACCACTGCATCGCCCCATTTCCACCACAGAGTTAGTCTGCCTAACAGGGTCAGATGTTCTATTGCTTCAAAGGACACCGAGCACCAGGTATTGCAGTTGCAACATAGAAGTACAGTATGTGACAGGCAGACATCGTCAGATAATCAGACTTCAATTTCAAGTGAAGGGTGTAAAATAAGTAAAATAACTCACCGTTCCCACTTTGGATAGAACAAAACAATCACGCTCCACCTGATATTCATGGCCAGTTTGAAATACTTTTATCATTTCAGGAATATTGTGTCCTACAGAGCCTGGATACAAAATTACAGAAAATGCGAATAAGTATACTGAGCTTGCTGCATTTAATTATAACATGTTTTATTTAAATTCCAACAGCAAAAACCTGCTGCAATATTTTTAAATGAGAACAAATAAGTTAGTACATCCAGGAGATTGAATATCAGTAAATTTCTGATAAAAGATTTTTCCCCCCATACTAAAATAGCACTTCTGCCTCAAATTCCAAGTACATTACCATAAATTGTTTTGCCTTTAACATTAGTTATGCACAAGGATTCCTTTAAATGTTTGAAATTGCATACCACTGCAGATTCAGTAGACTGGAGGGATGTAGATTACAATGCCCTGAACTATCAGTGTTGGAACCATTATAAAATTATATACATAAATTTAGTTAGAAGAGCATAGCATGAACATGCTAAATATGAAAATCAGTTTTGGAGAATGAAGTCAAAATAAAAATCTGAATTCAAGTATATTGATAAGTTTTTGAATACAAAATTAGTACGCTGATCAATATATCACAACAAATGCTGCATCTTAAAAGCAGGTGCATCACAATCAAATCAATGGTTTTGGTTGTTAGTTTCACATTTTCAAATAACATCAAAGCAAACCCCAAAACAGTGAATGACCATTTCCTTTTACACTAGAGTTTGGTTCTAATTATCAGGAAGAAAGCTTGGAGCTGGTTTCAACTATAATAGGAAGTGTGGTTTAGCCATTTGAGTAAGAATCATTTAGCAATCTTCTTGGGGCTTTGTTAGTTTCTGAAGGGAAGTATCACAAAGGGTAATTTTATATTAACTCTCCAGTGGACTTGTATATTCTCACATTTTCATTCCTGATACACGAGCATATGAATGTAGTCATTATTTTGTTACCCCGTTTGTTCTTGGGAAATTTTTTCCTTAGCTTGTTTTTGAGAGGCACTAGTTTGGATACCATATCAGGAGTAGAGACATAGAAATCCCCTTGAACTTCTTCATCCAAGATCTGAAAATAAGAAAAAGAAAGGATTCAGTGATGAAAAAAAGGTACTCAAAGCAGGAAAAGTTACATATCTGCTTACAATGTGTCCCCATTCAACGTGCTTGTTTTGTTAGCTATTTGTATCACAACATCCTATGTAATCTTCAGTTTCATCTTAAAATAATTTTCAACTATTGGGATGTATAGTTTTAAAACATCTGTGAAAACCCAAACGTCATTAAAGGATCCTATAAAATTTGACTGTAATAATTTCACAAAACAGCAAAAGGAAAGTTGTGAAGGAAATAAGATGAAATATTTCTAGTTGATGTAAATTACTGATAAAATTATTTAACTTTGCCTTGGTATAGGTGTGCCGAGAATTCCCAATACTGCGGGATTTAGAAGTTTAGAGCTAAAATCTTCACCAATTAATTTGAGAGAAAAAAAATCAAACTCCAAAACAGGAGGAAACATATGGAATAATATTGTCAATTGATGAAATTGTGGAAAGATTCTAAAACCATCATTTGTTACTCATGTATACCAATATCAACACAATGTGCACAAGCAGCTGACTGGATAGCATGCCCATGCCACAAAAAAACCTTTTCACTGTACCATTTATACGTGAATATAAACTAAACTAAAAAAACAAATTTAAATCAATACTTAGTTTCTTCCCAAAATCTAGTTAAGAATGAATATATCTAATGTTCAGTTCCCTTATATAAAACCTTCGCACTCTTTTAGCTTGTTGACCATATTACTCCTCAGTCACGTCCCTCCTCCCATTTGTCAAAGGAGAAAGCAGTATAAACTATGTTTCCTCGTCTCAAAAGTTTATAATTTCTTCAGAAAAACAAGACTTGAATGTAGATTTATATTCTTTTCGGCAAATAAACCCTTATTGCAAAGACCAATTGACGAGAAACTAGTGCATGTCATGTATCATTGAATGAAGAATGATACATTCTTAATATCCTTGCAAAATAATTTTCAATCTGCAGGCTACTAATCCACGACTCATCCCAGGCAGCATTCCCAATCGTCCCGTTCCTTCGCTCTTCATTTCTCTGTTCTCCTGTAAATTGCATTTCTCCCTCATATGCTCATCACTGCCTCCCCACTGTGAAAGATTCCTGTTGTCTTTGGAACCAGACCATCCATAAGAAATTCAGACAGTCATGGAGAGAATGTGCAAACTCCACATGGAGAAGATCAGAGATCGGCATCATAGTGGAGTTGGAGTCTGGAGTTGTGAACTAACAGAACCATCTCCTGGGTCATGATGCCAGTCCTTAAAGAAGAACTGGTTAATCACAATCAACATTTGCTAGCGGAAGATTGTGTTTGACCATCTGGTTAAATTTTCTAAGGTCGTACAATGAAGGCCAAAGATGCAATGAGCAGACCACATATGATGGAGTCCATCTAGCCCAAGGATTTTAACAAGCTTGACAAAGTACTCCCTGTGGAAGCAATAATATGGAAAATAAAAATGTTTGAATACATATTGTATTTCTACTTCACTTTTGTAGATCAAAAAGGCATTTCGAAAATGGATGATAATAACGGGGCAAGAGCAGGGGGAACTTAAAACAATATCAATAAAGATAAAGTACCAGGCAAACTACTGAGATGAATAGCTGATAAATCCACTGGCCTGATAACCTATATCCTAGGATTGCTGCAGAAATAGTGGATATTCCGGTCAAGATCTTCCAAAACTCTACACTGGAAAGGTCCCAATGGATTGGGGAACTGCAAAGGCAGCACTATTTTTTAAGAAAGGATGGGGGTTAAGAGTAATCAATCAACTATATTTTATTGAGGAAAAGAGCATTGAACAAATTCTAATTTCCAACTGCTGATGCTTGAAACAAACTACAATTTCAATTAACTGCAATTCATATCTCCATTTATTAGGACAGCCACAGAATAAAAATAAATAAAAAGGAGTTAAGCATGACAACCAGTTGTGATGATATATCAAATCTTCTAAAGGCAAGCTGCAGAATGAATTCAGAGGGATTCAGAAGGAAACTGCAATTATGTATACAATTAACTGCAGTTTCAGGTTGAGTTTTGGGGAAGAGTAACTGATATCTGGGACATCGCACAAATTCACCTCTCCAGAAAAGCAGAGACCTGCAATAACTATCGATCTTAACTCCCAAATCCAAAGGTCCCCTAAGTAATGGACCCACAATTAAAAGGGAAAGACGATAATGCCATTGTCAGGGGTGAGGAGTGTGAACAACTGCTCAAAGAATGCAGAGGCATGTGCACTGGGGAAAGACAGCCCCTCTCAATCGTCACATGTGGGAAATCAGTCAGCACATATCTGAAGTACTCTTCAAAAGTAAAAGTTATTTTTCAAAAGAGTACTCACCCACATGACAGAGGAACAACAAATCATGTTTGAGAGTCATGCTGGGAATACTCGGTCGTAGATGAAGCTAGTTCTCTTCCACTTAATATTCCACAAAACCTATTTCTCTCCAAAACTGTTGCTCTCCTGGCATTGACTGATTTGCACCAAGCGAATTTTAAGGAGACACAACCTGCAAAGAAGGCCCTAATGGTCCCTAAACAGTGATAGCTCTAGAGACAGTTTTTTTGTGCTGTGCTCCAAAGTCTATGTTATAACTGGGATGGTTCTCAATCATGTCATTCTAAAAACAAAATCACTACATTTAGCAAGCTTCATTCATATTTCAGTATGATAAGAATATTTTTAATGATGCATTCATTTTAAGTTGTGAAAAATGAATACAAATTTGTTATTACATACTTTCTGAATGAGCTCCGTTCCTCCCACGACATCTGCTCCATGCTGCTGAGCAACAGTAACTTCTTCTGGATTCTGCAGGAATAACAGTATTTCAGATACAATATTACCACCATGGAAGAGATTTTATACATCCTGGTAAATTCAGCATGGCATGCAGCATTTGCAGAAACAGAATTAAAGGGCCTGTCCCACTTGGGCGACCTAATCCACGAGTTCTGGCGAGTTTGCCTTCGACTCATACTCGCAATATGGTCGACACGAGGTCTATCTAACTCTCCTTCATGCTCGAGAGTAGTCCCCGTGCACTCGAGGCCTCAGCTAGGTCGTTGAAAAATGCCTGCGAGTAAAAATAGGTCGCCATGGAAAAAATCGATACTTTTTCCACTCGTAGGTTTAGTCGTAGTAGGTCGGCATGTTAGTCATAGGTAATCAAAGGTAATCGAAGGGAGGTCGAAGGGAGGCCTAAAGAGGTCGTCTTCACTCTCCACTATTCGGTGTCCAATTTTCCCGAAGTTAGTACAGGTGCACAACCTTTTATCCGAAGTTCCAAATAACGAAAACCTCCGAATAGTGACATTTTTTCAGTCCTTGAAGAAAGGTCCTTGAAAACGTTCACCGAGGGCGGCCCACAGAGGTGACAGCGGAACCTCCGGTCGGTCCTCGAAGAAAGGGGAACCAAATCCCCATTCATAAAAGAGAAGGTGAGGGTATATTGCGCGGGAGATACACAGTGTATCGTGAGTCTTGCATGGGAACGTTTTAACTCAGCGGGCAGGCAGCAGCAAATTGTCGCTCCCTTAAGTTTCACCCCACCTACACCCCTCTGCTTCCAGGCCATATGTGTGACCCCTTCCCTCCCCTCTCCAGCTCCCCGCCCATTGCACCGACGCGGGGGTTTTGCACTGTCTTCACGTCGGCGATGCCAGCAGGTCAGTGCCAATCACCGGAGACGTCAGGACAAACGGGACACCGGCCCCCAGGCCCACTGCAAGCACGGAGATCCCAGAGACCCACAGCCAGCAGCAGCCCAGCCCCGTTCGAATTCCAGAGGAACACGCTCCCCGTAGGGACCGAAGCTGATGGTGTGCAAGGTGCGTCTTGGTCTTGAGGTTGCGGATGAGGGGGCGCAGCTCGGGCTGCGACGTCTCCGGCCACCCCCTGTACAGGAGCTGAGACTGGGAACTGTGGAGTTGTTTGCATTTGCAGAGGGAGGGGGCAAGGGCGGTACAGTTCCCAGTCTCAGCTCCAGTCCAGAGGGGTGACCGGAGACGTCAGGACCAACGGGACACCGACTGCAAGCACGGAGATCCCAGAGACTCACAGCCAGCAGCAACTCTAGCCCAGCCCCGCTCCAACTCCAGAGGAACCCGGGTTGCGGATGAGGGGGCGCAGCTCGGGATGTGGGCGAAGTGCCACTTGTCGCTGTAGCGGCCCATCGGGGAGCGGGTTCCTGTTGGTCCTGACGTCTCCGGCCATCCCCCTGGACAGGAGCTGAGAGACGTCAGGACCACCAGAAGCCGCTCCCCGATGCACCGCTACAGCGACAAGTGGCAGTTTGCCCACAGCCCGAGCTGCGCCCCCTCATCGGGACACCGACCCCCAGGCCCACTGCAAGCACGGAGATCCCAGAGACTCACAGCCAGCATTAACTCTAGCCCAGCCCCGCTCCAACTCCAGAGGAACCCGGGTTGCGGATGAGGGGGCGCAGCTCGGGCTGTGGGCGAACTGCCACTTGTCGCCATAGCGGCCCATCGGGCAGCGGATTCCTCTGGAGTTGGAGGGACAGGGAGACACAGAGGCTTTTGAGAATGGTGGGCTATCACTTCCAAAGTTCTGCCCACACAGTCAGTACACCTCTCCTACACTTGTCTCCCGCACTAAGATTATCTCGCAGAGAATGATCCCAGCCTAACCCTCCCTATTCTCTCCTATTCTGCAAACAAAAACTACATTGAAGACTCAAACTCGCGATCGAGTAACTGCCGGGATCGAGGCGCAAACTCGCGACCTTGCGGATATGAGCCGAGCACTCTACCACTGAGCCAGCCGTTAAAATCTACGCTAAAAATCTTCCATTCCAAAAGCCGAAAAATTCTGAATTACGAAAAGTGTCTGGTCCCAAGGCTTTCGGATAAAAGGTTGTGCACCTGTAGTAGCTAGTCGAAGCTAGTCTTCAACATAGTCGAAGGAGGTCTTCTACATAGTCGAAGGAGGTGTTCAACATGACATTGTTTCAAACTCTCCTAAACTCTTCTAACTCGCCAATTAGGTTGCCGATGTGGGACAGCCCCTTGACTTTCATCTTGCATGCAATTTGATAGCATCTTTGACCCGAAACATGAACTCCGCTTCGCTTTCCACTGATGCTGCCTGATCTGCTGAGTGTTTCCAGCATTTTCTACGTTTCTTTCAGATCTACAATATCTGCATGTCTTTCAAAAAATATCTTCAGTACATTCTAATTGGGAGACACTATCCTCGGGGTTATCCTATACCTGAACAACAAAATCAAAAGCAGAACAAGCATAATAAAAGTTCCATATTTTTAATGGGGTAACTAGTCAACTTGCAGCTTCATGGCAGTCAACAAAAGATATTATGCATAAACAAAAGATAGATCAAAACTGAAATGTTCATTTTTCCATTTTGGCAGTCTCCCTTCTCGCATTTATCATAGAATTTCAGAACACCAGTCAATACACACATCATTTGTGTTCGTGCAGTGTTAGAGTGTTATCCAGATTTGCACAATATCTATGGGGAAACTCAAGAATTTGCATCATTCTTGATTACAAAGTACTTCCAAACCTAATCAAAATTAAACTGCTGTACAATTCTTACCTCCGTGAACACAACCACGCTGTTGAACTGTGTCCTAAAATTGTACGGCAACTGTAATATTCTGATAAATGGATCCACTTTTTTCTGGAAAGCAAGAAAATACTTGTCATGAATGAAGTATCACAAAGTGGAATTAACATTTCTATCCAAGTTGTTTAATAAGGATGGTGGTGGGGTATTATTTTGTGTCACTATCATAACCCGCCTGCCCAAGTTTCTAATATTAAGGAGCTAAAGTAGCAAGCTTCTAATATTAAACAGGTTAAGTAGCTGCCATAAATAAATATTCCAAAGAATAACTTAATAAGAGGTGCTCCACAATCCATTTTCACCCCTTCATGCAGCACCATCGAGAGCATCCTTACCAACTGTATCACAGTATGGTATGGCAACTGCTCTGTCTCCGACTGGAAGGTCTTGCAGAGGGTGGTGAAAATTGCCCAACGCATCACCGGTTCCTCGCTCCCCTCCATTGAGTCTGTCCAAAGCAAGCGTTGTCTGCGGAGGGTGCTCAGCATCGCCAAGGACTGCTCTCACCCCAACCATGGACTGTTTACCCTCCTACCATCCGGGAGGCGCTACAGGTCTCTCCGTTGCTGGACCAGCAGGTCCAGGAACAGCTTCTTCCTGGCGGCTGTCACTCTACTCAACAACGTACCTCGGTGACAGCCAATCACCCCCCCCCCCCGGACACTCCTCCCACAGGAAAAACACTATGTCTGTATAAATGCTAATGTAAATATTTATTCAAATCATATGCTATGTCACTCTTCCACGAAGATGCTAAATGCATTTCGTTGTCTCTGTGCTGTACACTGACAATGACAATTAAAGTTGAATCTGAATCTGAATCAATAGATAAATAGATAGATAGATAGCCTTTTATTGTCATTCAGACTTAGTCTGAACGAAATTGCAGCAGTCATACATATAATACAATACAATAAAACAACTATAAACACACATTAACATCCACCACAGTGAGTCCACCCAGCATCTCCTCACTGTGATGGAGGCAAAAGTCTTAGGTCTGCAGTCTCTTCCCTCCTCTTCTCCCTCTGCGCTGGGGCGATACCCCCCCTCCGGGCGATGTTAAGAACAGTCCCGCGGCTCAAACACCACGGCCCGGGGTGGTTGAAGCTGCCGCCCACCAGTCCTGCAGAAACAGCTGCTGGCCCGCGGCCGAACCCCGGACTCAGGCCACCGCCGCCAGAACACCGTCCCAGTCACCCTCACGTGAGTACTGTGCCGTCTTCAGCCTCGGGCTGGGCCGCCCCGACTTGGGCGCCGAACCTCCCCCGGACTGGGCCGCCCGACTTGGGCGTCGCTTCTGCCCCGGACCGGGCCGCCCCGACATGGGCGCTGAACCTCCCCTGGACCGGGCCGCCCCAGCATGGGCGCCGAACCTCTCCCGGACCAGGCCACCCCGACTTGGGCGTCGCTTTCTCCCCCGGACCGGGCCGCCCCGACTTGGGCGTCGCTTCTCCCCCCGGACCGGGCCGCCCCGACTTGGGCGCCGAACCTCCCTCGGGCTGCCAGCGCCGCACCTTCCCGAGCTCGGCCGCTCCGACGGGAGCCTCGTTCCACCCTCGGGCTGGCCGTCCTCACGGGAGCGTCCCAGCCTCTTCCAGCCCTGAGCCGGACCACCCTCACGGGAGCGAGCTCAGAGCGAGTCCTGACGGTGCTCTGCCTCCGGAGCCTCGAGGTCGTCAGCTCCATTAGGCCTCAGCGCAGACGGAGGCAGAGAAGGGGAATACGACAAAAAGGTCGTATTCCCCCGCAGGGAGAGACTGCAAACCCCGTTTCAACCCCCCCCCCCCCCCCAAAACACAAGCTAAAACCAAAAAACTAAACTAACCAAACAAAATAAACAACATAAAAAACACAAAGACAACGGGACCGCCGGTAAGCCGCTGCAGCCAGAGCCGCGCCGCCACTCCGAATGGAACCTTTCAACAATTAATCCTCATACTCCTTTTAATGGAGAATTAAGCAATGAGGAAAGAAAGTTGAAAGAGGATTTAATTATAAATCATATATTTCGTAAGTACAAAAAACACATCCCTGAACCAATTTCATGCAATTGCACAATAAAGATTGCAGTTATTCACCAATTGGTCTCACTCACCTTATGAACAAAGAAATGCATGGGCACAAAATGTCAATTGGAGGTGGATGCAAATTCAGTTTGCTATACAGTTATGTTAAGACTAGCATTTTATGGCTGACAATAATTTACTGGAAAATTAGAAACATTTCAAAATTCGGATCCCCAGTTGATATTTGCCACACCAGGGACCCAGCTTTTGTGCTCACCTGGTACCATTTCTGATTCTCCCTGAAAACCCACCTGTTGTTTTTCTGATACTCGTCTCAAAACTTATAAGTTTCATGGGGGGGGGGGGGGGGGAATGCCAATAAAGTGTTGGAATAATTATGAGGGCATACAGTAATCCATAAAATCTGACAGTCCAGCATCAAAGCCTTAACA